>NC_068357.1:69286439-69552049 GCF_020536995.1 Dreissena polymorpha
TGTTTTGAACTGCGTACCAACACGCATTCTCGATATTTACCATCACCCATTATTATTACACAACATGAGATCGACGCGGGTGGCTCATATTTCTCTGCAATTATCAGTATTGAAAAACATTTAACGTCACTATGTTTTATTTCCGAGGCTTACGGTACATTGCAGGTATAAGTCTGACATAAGGTGGCAAGATGGGTTGGTAAAATACACTTTGTTCATACATATAAAAGTGAACCGTTTAAAGAAAACAAAAACCTTAGTTGTCTTTCCTAATTTATATAATCAACGATAAAATTACGTCTATAAGATCTGCGTAAACTGCGTTTTAATACTTTACCTTCAGCGTCATTTCAAAGTAAGAATTTGCAAGTATTATTTCCAGGTAAGTTTTTATAGTTTACTGATATTAAACGTCAAGATTTGAAATATATATTTTCAGTATTTATGAGTCTGTTTAAACAAATGAGTGTTGAAAAGAAACAAGTTACAGCAATGTACACAATGACGTTTTTTATATTTTCCGTAGACAAAACAGTTGATGTATGTTCTAGTTTTCTGTTATGAACATTGGTGCCATGTCTATCTCTACCTAACGTCGGCACAATTTGTACGTTAACTTTTCAACGCCGAGTTTTATTACAAACTATATCTTGTTTAGGATGAAATGTACCTTTCTAGATTGACGTATGCGGACACTGATACTCACACCATACGTTTGTAAAGATTAAATTTATTTGTTTTTGTTGGTTTTGCGTAAATCTCTTATTTATTTCAGGCGTTTACTATTATAAAGCCACACACATTCATTGTGTAGAAAATCTTGCACTATATTATAGGTCGACATTTTGTACGAAAAACTTAATAACGATAGCTGTTCACACACATTATATAGTGTAGAACATGCTAAAAGTATTCTTTTTTAATTAAAACGACAGCTTGAAATAATTGAAATAATAACTATAGCATAAACTTATAGACTTTAGAAGTTTCATTATTCCTGTATTCAGCATCAACATTCTTCTCAAGCCTGTAATGATTTTATTACACAAGCATGGCATTTTATATTACGTCTACGCTGGGATATAAATTGTTCGGATGAAATGTGCAATAAACGCAAATGTTTAAATAATAAACACTTGAATGAGTTAACCACGACTTGAAAAGACACTCTCCAGACAAAAACTTCATCGAATTCATCGCTGTCTAAAACAAACATTTATGTCTAAATGAACAAAACAACAAATTGATTAACACCGGAGAAACACAAGTGCTTCCCAGAATCACTACAATCCAAACAAATTGCAAGTTTCAAAAACCATCAAACAGTCGCGTTCTTATTTTGACAGTAGCCACTTGTGGTAAAGTGTGCGCTTTCTGATTTGAATAGACGATGGTTTCAAGAGATTCCTCATGTTGTATTGCGTAATGTGTGAATTGCATATTTTCAGTACGTTAAAAAACACGATCTGTCTGGAATTTCGAGCATTTTACGTTATGGATATTAAAACAATATATAATAATTGCTCATCCCACACGCATTTTTTATTACATGTACAAACCACTGTAACAATCGTCTGCACTTAAAAAAGACGTGCATTAAGGCATTTATGTTATGTTATCAAGGTATTATTTAATATTGTTCAACCAAAAGTAAAAGTGGACAATAATTGTGTTGAACATAATGCTACCGTTTGAGCAATGCGAATTAATTTTCTCATAATTCAAAAAAAAATCTTGATATATGTTTATTAGTTTCAACCCACAAACCAACAGGTTTCAGTTATCACACCCAAAGCGGTTTTAAAGGGAGGGAGGGGTGTGTAGAAACGTGGTAGCCTCTCCTGAGATATTACTTAGAAAAGTGTTTCTGTGGTATGTACCTTTTGCTAAATTGCTATGGCAACTATAAAAAGTTGTTTGCTATTCGCATAAAGAGAAAAAAGCATATATCGTACAGACGATCACACTTATATGGTTAAACCATGTGACTGTTTCGATCACAAGTAATTGTGTTTAACTGCCAGTTACATGTATTTATTTAACTAAATGCGAACACACTGAACGTTAAAATATCGCCTGTGAATGATGCACTTCAATGAAATGAGTTGTGTTCTGAGATAACTGGGCTTAATGCACATGCGTAAAGTGTCGTCGCAGATTAGCATGTGCAGTCCGCACATGCTAATCAGGGACGACACTTACCGCCTAAACTTGATTTTTGGTAAGGAGGACTTTCATTGAAAACAAAAATTCCATAAAAGCGGAAAGTGTCGTCTCTGATTAGCCTGTTTGGACTGCACAGGCTAATCTGGGACGACACTTTACGCACATGCATTATCCCCAGTTTTCACAGAACCCGACTCATATTATCGGTTGTGTTGTATTTCATCCGACAAGATATGCCATATAATTTTACGTAGCGTGATATTTGGATTCATTCACAACCGCACTCTGTTTAAATACGGTATGCATAATATACATAATCGCATGGTCTGCAGTCATGCATTAATAACTGGCCTGAAAGCGTTTCTGATTCCCAAACCATAGCTTGTAGGTTCTTCGGTGTTTGTTTGTTGTTTGTATTTGTTTTAAATCGCATCGTTTTAAACATCGGTCAATACCGTAATCTCCAAATAGCAATGTTGAAATTTTGAGTTGTTACCGCGTCATGAGTCACTGTGTGTATGTAGGTATACTGTATATGATTATTTATTTTTTGTGTTCCTGTTAATTATTCCGATGAAGCATCCGTGCATTCAAATGAACCAACAGATAAAAGCACTCAGTTACAACAACGTTAAGAAGTGGACTGTTGACGCTCCTTTTTGGCAACAACTCAATGAATTTGCAAACGTTCCAAGTCATGTTCTTGATATTATTGTGTCTTTGACTGTTAAATGAAGTGCATGACATGTGAAGTTTTTCAAAAGGGCTCGAATTAATGTTTGTGGTTTTCGATCAATAGACACCAAGAGTTTAACAATAGCTGAGAAATAGTATAAGTACACTATTAGAGCAAAACGAGGATCATCTATTCCATTCGTCCTTGGTCACCACATCTTCCTTAACGAATCTCGCTTACGATTTTGTTATACATGTAGTTGAAAAATTGGCATGAAACACGTAATTATACTATAAGCATACAAAGCATACAATTATAACTCCGCAAGACGAATAATAATCAGACTGAGTGGTTATAATGAGGATAATTAATTTGGGGTCATTAGTCAAAATTAGATGTTATCACCATTATATCAAATTATGCTTGTTAGCAAAAATCACTTTGGATAAGTGCAAGTTTTCTGATCGTATATATAGTTTTGAAGGCATGTACTTTGTCTTGGCAAAATAATTAATCAGGATCAGAATTTTCAAGCAATATAACATTAAGTGTGTGTATGTTTGTGAGTATGTTACATCAATATAAACAATACTGAAATCACTATTTATCATAATGAAATTTACCCGTCCATATATTCCGTTTCTATCTCATAAAATGGAGGAACGACTTTTCACTCGGGAACATTTGCAACTAAATTTCAACACTATGTTTGTGAGTACTATCTGTTCGGATGAGTAATATCATGGAATTCTTACTGTGTGTACATTCAAGTGGGAAAACTTTGAAGTGTTAACCAACAAACCGTGAACGGTATTTGTTCACATTTGGGTAAAATACCGATTTTAAAAATAATTGTCATAGATTCAAGGAGAATGTATTCAGTACGTTTAACCTTTTTATGCCTAGCGTCTAGAAAAGAAGGTTTTGGCAAACAGCGTAGACACAGATGAGATGCCGCATGATGCGGCGTCTCATCAGGGTCTGCGCTGTTTGCTTACAGGAATTTCTGTTAGAAATATTCTAAATATAGAAATAAATATACTAGACATCCCTCATTTTGGAAATAAATTGATCCAATTAAGAAGGATGGGAGAGTCCACTAGGCAATAATGGCTTTAAACAAGCGAAATAACACTCTCGACTCTGAAAAATGTTTAAATATTGATCAACTATTATGTAATCGCCATTCGAAATCACAGGCGCTCGATGTCAATGGCAATGTGTTTTTTTTTAATTTATTAATTGATTTATTTTTTAGTTACCCGTTGTTTATTAAAATGCATACACATACTAAATTAATAAAAAAAATCTTCCGACAAAACGTCTTCTTAAAACAAGATAGTTCGTCAATATCTATACATACATAGTCGAACTATCTTTTTTCAAGAAGACGTTTTGTCGGAAGATTTTTATTAATTTAGTATGTGTATGCATTATAATAAACAACGGGTAACTAAATAATAAATAAATCAATAAATTAAAAAAAAAACATTGTCATTGACATCGAGCGTCTATGTTCGAAATCCGTGAATTATAACGCGTTCGTAACGCGTTTATCTTTTTTGAGTATATATATGTAGTACAAGTATAGCGTTTAAAGGCCCCATATATTGAAGTCAACTTTGCGCAGAGGTAGCGCGTATTTGCCTCCATAAGTCCAGGTTCGACATCCGGGGACGGCAATGTTTCTTATTCATTTGTTCTTTCTTATATAATTCACGAAGTCGGGAGACAATATAAAACAGTATAGATTTGTTTGTTAACATTTTTATATATGTTTTAAATTTTAATATGAAAATCAGTGCAGAACTTTTAAACAAAAAATACTTAAAAGTTTAACAGATTTAAAATGAGTCTTCAAACATATTTTAATGATCCCACCACATGTAGATAAACATATATCAATGTATTGTTTGTGATATGACATCCTTTTAAATCGTATATAACCAATTTATCTATAGAGGAATCCATTAAGACTTGACGCAGGTTTGTCCGCGCCATAGTTACGCTGTCTCTTCTTTTAAGTATTGACATTTAAGTAACATTAAAACAGCTGTAACATTCAAGTTTGAAGGTCGTCGATTGTTTATCATTCACTTTTTCCTCATATTAAATTACCAATGAACAATATAAAATGTCACCGTAAACAGACTTTGTATCGAATTTCAAACGAGAGTTATCAAGAATCAGAGTATTAATGTACTGTAAAATCTCGTGTCGCCGAATTGTTAACGCTCTTTAAGCTGTATATGTGTTTATATTATACTATTTATCACCATTATTTGGTCGGGTACATATTTTATTTTTAAATCGGCTTTAAAATTTACACACTTCTTACAAGAAATACTATTTATATCGAATACAGTTTTGGAATTTACTAAGAATAATTCGACAAAACAAAAAAAATCAAAATTTTTGAACACGCACACATTATCTGTTTAGTGTTGTGAATACTAGCAAATGAATTCTACATTTTTCCTAAGCATATTGAAAAAGTTATAAAATTCCATAAAACACTGTAAGATAAAGCATGTTCATCATCTATGGGAAAAGTGTGTCGCTCGTCTGTTACCACGTTCACAATTAAATCCGGGAATCATGAATACCTCGACTCTATAAATATCGACACTACATCGCTACCAGCTGAGGTATCCAATGCAACAGGTGATTGAAATCGGCAGCCAGTGGGTAGGGAGAGGGGTGAAAAAGACACAGGGCAAACCTAATAGTTGATTTCGGGCTGAATGGTAATTATTATTGGGTTTAAACATGTTGCATTCGTCTCACGATTATATCATGCGCATACATGAACACAATACGTATTATAACGTTACATTACACGTTCACATGGCTTTCCAGCGTTAAATTTGCAACTATCCATCCCCTTAAAATGTGCTTTGACGTTAGAACGACATGATAAATGCCGACTGGAAAATAATTTGAGTCGTGTTCTGAGAAAACTGGGCATAATGTATGTGCGTACAATGTCGTCCCAGATGAGCCAGTGCAGTCCGCACAGGCTAATCAGGGACGACACTTTCCGCGTTTATGGTCTTTTTAGTTTCAAGGAAGTCCCTTCTTACCGAAAATCAAGTTTAGGCAGAAAGTGTCGTCCCTGATTAGCCTGTGCAGACTGCGCGTGCTAAACTGGGATGAAACTTTACGCACATGCATTATGCCCAGTTTCTCAGAACGCGACTTATTTTAGCATATCCCGTAAATCGGGCCGCACAAAGGTGGCGCGGGTTTTACGAATTTTCAAGCATACTATTGGTTATCTCTAATTCAAATTATAAAGCAAAGAAATGTTCATGGGCGCTTGATGTTCATATTCAATCTGCCCGTTCGTCTAGATTCAACTAGTGAATCTTGCCCTTTTCGAAGACATGTTAACATCGGCCATAACATTTGCAATAACCTTCAACGGTGTTTGCTTTCCATACTTATAAGACAAGGATTGGAAAACAAGCACATACTTATTCATAAAAATTCTTTTAAATTTCTATTCCGCTTAAAGGGATCTTTTCACGGTTTGGTAAATTGACAAAATTAAAAAAAGTTGTTTCAGATTCGCAAATTTTCGTTTTAGTTATGATATTTGTGAGGAAACAGTATTACTGAACATTTACCATGGTCCAATATAGCCATTATATGTATCTTTTGACGATTTGAAAACCTAAAAATTATAAAGCGTTGCAACGCGAAACGATTGAATTATTTGGAGAGTTCTGTTGTTGTCGTTTAAATTTACAAAACTACGAAGATTTCTTATAATTATAAGGTATACAATACTAATTCTGTGTATACTCGGCGGAATAGCCGTGAGGGCTTATGCGTTTTTACTTCAGACTAACTCCAGGACTCCGGGGGTCACTGGTACCGGCTACTTTTTTTTTCCTTGTTTTAATTTTATTCTTGATTTATTACTGGAGCTTTTAAGATCCAATGTTTACATTTATCAATTTAAAGCCTTTAATGACAAACTTCAAAATATGCCAAAATCTGTGAATAGGCCCCTTTAAAATATTATTCCATAATATGAAAAAGTGCAGGATTTAACGCATGTGAATTTATTATATCCAATAACTGTGCTTGCGAGCGCTTGTTAAACAAATGTAAAATACCCTTTATCAAAACCTATACTTGTATAATTATTAATTGAGAACAAATGACATAGACAAGACGGATAAACATTTCTAAATATTTCAGTTTATGTTCTATGTTTGGGGTACTTAAGTAGTAACAGTTTTATCATTTAATATGAAGATGGATACATTACACTGACTCCTAAATGGTTAATACTCCACGGACATATCAAACGAATCACCAAGCTGGTATCGCTTACGTTAATTTTTCTCAATGAATTACAGATTTTAACATACATTTAATTTTATTGAAAATTTTAAACATCCTTCTCTTACATATTAATTTGTCACACAAATCATATATTAGTAAAAATGCATAAACAAAAGAGTTGTTATTTTGACGATGAGCTGTATATGCTTATGTCGAAAATAAACTGTTATGTTCTGTTCTGTTAATGAAATCGACATGCGACATTTGAACGCTCCCAAACCAGATCATTGGCGTTCATGCACAAAATTAATAAGTATGCCATTGATTTATAATATTTCACAAGTGGTCGGCATGCAATTTTTGGCAAGGATTTCTTGTGAATTTTACTACATATAGTAGTTTTTCGAAACTTTGTTGAATGGGGCGTAGCAACTCGCTTTACATGTTTCATGTCACTTAATAATGAGACTTATCATTATTATTGTTGTTGCATTTATCTTTTTAACGCAATGGTGCAAAACTAATTGCAAACATGAAATGCCAAATGTGTTCATTTAAACGTAAACGATTGGGTTAATGTATTACTTTCTAGATATGTCGTTCTTCTTCAAAATGAGGAACGTCCAACTGATATGTCACATAATTGATTTGTTACTGCATTCACCTGCGTTAGTTTAACCCATTTATGCCTAGCGTCTAGAAAAAAGGCCTTGGTAAACAGCGTAGATCCAGATGAGACGCCGCATGATGCGGCGTCTCATCAGGATCTGCGCTGTTTGCTTAAAGGAATTTCTGTAATAAATATTCTAAATATAGAAATATATATGCTAGACATCCCTAATTTTGGAAATAAATTGATCCAATTTAGACGGATGGGAGAGTCCACTCGGCATAAATGGGTTAACTGGGTCTTGACAGGATATGTTGCAGTAAACATTTCGTGCGCAGTCGACAACTGGTATCATTCATTTTACAACTATTGTTTGCATTTCTTGTTCAACACAAATTGTTGAGCGAGAACAGAGTTAATTGCTTTGTGGGGTTTACTTTCTAAATTATGAGAATCAACTCTATAACATACAACAGGCATAAACCTAAGATTTAAGTTATTTAAAAGAAATTTTCTAATTTGTCGGTCAGTTGAAACAGTCAACAAGTTTTTGTACCATGCTGTTCAGAACCAAAATTATTATGTATGAAGAGACATGGTAAAACTAGTAGTCGTTTCTACTTGAGTAACTTTTTAATTTTAAATTTCAATATAAACTACACATGCAGTCCCTATACATAACGATTCCTGCACACCCTTGCTATTGTACACACATGTATTTACCCTTTATAGACAATGTATTTACCAGCTCCCGAATGTACAGTATTTATAAATGAAAGCCAAGCATAGCATTTCATATCCTTTACCCATTTGCGCTGTTTGCTTAAAGGAATTTCTGTAAGAAATATTCTAAATATAGAAATAAATATACTAGACATACCTAATTTTGGAAATAAATTGATCCAATTAGAAGGATTGGAGAGTCCACTTGGCATATATGGGTTAAAATTAAAGGTTACACTTACCTCGGAAATGCATTTTGCGCGGCACCTGGCGATTGGCAGTACACCGGCTTTGCTGTTGTCAGCGGTTGCCGAAACGCCGACGACGACTGACATTAATATCACAGCTAATCCAAGGACACGGTGCTCCGCATATATTTCCATACTCACCGGTTAATTTCGTATCGTTTGAATCAAACAAATCGCTTAACGATTAATGCATGTTGAAAACTACTGTCACTTGTTGGCACATGTTCCATTGTGCAGTTTGTTCGGATATGTTCAGGATCGTCCATGACAATCAGGGAATAAAGAATCGCCCATGCAAATATATTCCCAGGGTACTTATATAAAAGTCAATTTTCCATCCAAAGTCCACATCTAAATTCTTTAATTATTCAACAAAGCATTTCACTATCCCTCCTTTGGGAACAATCCATCACCATTAACACCTCCAAGAAAAGAATTCTTTGAAATATTTTAAAACAATTTGATTTCGCGGTACAGAATAACCCAAACGGGACTCAAAAAATAATTCATATAAATACTCAAATAATTATAAGCCCAACTAACAGTAAAGTCTAAAGAACAGGCCTTGGGGATTAAAACTTTTCTGGCACCAAATTTTACGCCTAATGTACTGTTGAAAATCAAGGTGAATTAAAACCTGAATTAAGCGTCATGGGCAATGGGAAGTCAATGGTTCTGGCTCTGTACATGAAAAGTTTCCCAGTTACCAGAACTAATCGAACATTGCACGAATGACTGGTTACTTATCTGGAAACCTGGCAGCCAAAACAGCGCAATTGTGTAAACGGTTGCGATAAAACTTGTTTGGTAGCATATCATTACACAAGGAGTGCGTTTAAGGGATTCCGTTTTCGTTAACCCATTTATGCCCAGTGGACTCTCCCATCCTTCTAAATTGGATCAATTTATTTCCAAAATTAGGGGTGTCAAGTATATTTATTTCTATATTTAGAATATTTCATAAAGAAATTCATTTAAGCAAACAGCAGACCCAGATGAGACGCCGCATTAAGACATAAATGGGTTGATACGAGGGCATATTTTCAATATTTAGAATGAAAACAATAAGCAAACAATTTTACTTTAAATGTAAATATGTAAATCGAATGTGGCAAAACATTAAAGTTTGTGATAATTTGTCGCGCAACGGTTTTGCTAACAAATAGTTAAGCGAAACAAGTTCCTGCCTTTCAGATGATATTCTACGGTTTCAAAACAAAGTGCTTACTAGAATACCATGTGTTTTGTAACCGTTACACAAGTGCTAATTTCTTAATTTGTATCCTCAAAATATATTAATATTGCTTGCAAATAAATATCTCTGCCTCCAAGTAAAAGTTTGTCTCTCAGTATACGTGCTTTACTCGCGGAAAAAAGAGCTTTAAATGTAAAACTCGTTTTTGGCATATTTCATTATTTGCGATTCAAATAAAAAGTACAGATATAAAAGGATGCATGGAAAAAATCTTTATAGAAATCCATATGAATAGTACAACTGAATTTTTCGCGCCATA
This sequence comes from Dreissena polymorpha, assembly GCF_020536995.1. Taxonomy (NCBI): domain Eukaryota; kingdom Metazoa; phylum Mollusca; class Bivalvia; order Myida; family Dreissenidae; genus Dreissena; species Dreissena polymorpha. Next base: position 69,296,673 of record NC_068357.1, read on the forward strand.
AGTTTTCAATTGCTCGATGTACACAACCCTATTTAACCCATTAATGCCTAGCGTCTAGAAAAAAGGCATTGGCAAACAGCGTAGACCCAGATGAGACGCCGCATAATGAGGCGTCTCATCAGGGTCTGCGCAATTTGCTTAAATGAATTTCTGTAAGAAATATTCTAAAAATCGAAATAAATATACTAGACATCCCTTATATTGGAAATAAATTTAGAAGGATGGGAGAGTCCACTGTGCTTAAATGGGTTAAAACAATAAACCTTGGTTACTTCTGTTGTATTAACTTTTTAATTTTTAACGCATAATGATGTACAAGACAATTTAAAGAACAGTAACTTTTTATCATACGCTGAATAAAACCTATCTCAATCAATTTTAAATTGCTGCTCCGTGTTGCCAATTATAAACACGTGTTTATAATGTTGTTGAACAAGGAAGTTCATATAAAACTGTTAATAAATATCGTGCTTTTCATCGTTTGAAATAATCCGATTTCCGACAGAAACCAGAAACTGCAAAGTAACATGCGTTATGGGGTTGCGTATTCTCATTTATAACGAACATTTAATGGCGTGTTTATATACAGACATGCGCATTTAATCGGGTGAAGAAAGCACTACATTTGTAAACCTTTACATATACAATAAAACTCAACTTCAAAAAGATAATTGAACTTTATATCATCTCATTGTTATGCGACTTTTGTATTATATATTATAGTTAAATTTAAGAGACGGTGTAAGAACCAGTTGAATCACCGAGTACTAAGTATGTTTTTAAAACAGACACTGTTTCGTGATTCTAAAACAATGATAGTTTATTAACTTAGTGTTTGTGTTAAATTATGTTTACATGCCTTATAGGTAGTATTTATAATTTAAAGTACAAATCCAGTACAATTTCAAATCGTTAAATAAATTGTAAAGAGTAAAATTTTAAAAAGTCGTTTTATCAATTGTGCAGTCTGCCGAAACGGGCAACAGTAAAAAAAAAGAAAAAAAAGAACGAAGTGGAGAACCGAGAATAGCTATAGAAACATCACACATCCTTCATGATTCGCCTGTTAAATCAATCTGTAAGCTGTGAGCGCTGGAAAGAAATATGGATAAATAAGAACGCCGGTTTTTAATGACGCGTAAAATAGTAGCACGTGTTTTCTATGCGAACGAGCACCTTACATCTCTCTGAGTAATGCAAGAAAATAAATGAGCTCTCTCTGTCCCCCACTAGCTACATTGTTAACAAAATATAATAGACGATTTCTGTTTTCATACCTGGAATTTGCAGCGATGATGAGATGATGGGTTGCACAATTATTTGAGGCGCGCTTATAGACCGGTTTTTATAATGTACTTCAAATTGCCTACCGTTGCAATGGAGGAAGAGTCGAGAACAAAGTGATAACATATGCAGCAATGACATGAATGCGTTAGTGCACATGTGAAACATATTCATTTAGCGCTTATTTCTTTTCAAGAACATCATTGTATCAATTTCAAACATTAAATTAAAATATCTTAATTATAAATAAATTGTGCGTCCATGTTATTTATAGGTGGTTGCTCAGCAAAAAAACATACGTTTTAGAACAAAACTGAACAAAATCGACAAAATAGAATAACAAACAAGATTCGCTTACTGGAACACACGTATATAATTTCTCTTTTTCCAGACACTAAACTTATGTAACTAACAGTTGTAGCGATACGTAACACAAATGACAAAAAAACTTACGTTATTCATTCCAAAGATCCTATTAACATTCTGGGACTATTCAGTTTGAGTTCCTGGGATCGAAACATTCTTATCGCGGTTTGGTGTAAAACTCCAGTTTACAGTTGTATGTGCGATGTTTAAAAATCCAACAAGTTTTCATTATACATTTTAATAAGTATGTAACGAACATATGGTTTAAATACTCATTAAATGTAAGATAGGATTTTTTTTATATCTTAGCAATATTTGTACCAGTTGAGATATGATATGATAATGACTTACATCATCAATTTTAAATTCCTCACTTACTCAACATCTTACTTATACTTTCAAAAGCCTGTAAAAAATGTTTTGTGTTAGGGCAGTTAGACCGATTTGTTGCTTATTGTTTCAAATGCATCCAATAAAAAACGACATGTCAACATTAACTGAATCAAACTATTCAATATGTATTGTGTTTGTGAATATATTTAGTTGTAAAACGTATATAGTGGTATTGTAATCATTTTAAATACGTGTTTAACGTCTCGATTGTCCTAAGACGAAACAGATATCAACGATAGCTGTTTGTTTTGTCTGCAAGTATTGCGCGGGTCGCACAAGTTGATATTTTCATTTCGGCCGTATTAGCAGTAATTCGTCTCGGCGTTCCCATGTGAATCCGCAACACAATACGCAATCTAAACAATGACAAACTTAATCATTTTTAAAACAGCTTTCTTAATACAGCTCAATAGCATGTAATCCCTGTTTGGGCGTAGCGCGTTTGTAAATGAAGGTTAACAAACAAACAAAGCGCTGACTGTTGATTTAATTCACACGCGAAAAGACGTGCATTTTAGGCATTCTGCAGCGTTTGTCAATAAATTTATCCCATTTCTGCCCAGTGAACTATCCTATCCTTCTCAATTGGATCAATTTATTTCCAAAATTAGGGGTGTCAAGTATATTAATTTCTATATTTAGAATATTTCATAAAGAAATTCATTTAAGCAAACAGCGCAGACCCAGATGAGACGCCGCATTATGCGGCGTCTCATCTGGGTCTACGCTGTTTGCAATGTCCTTTTTTCAGGACGCTAGGCATAAATGGGTTAATCATTAACTAGTATTAATTTTGTCACTCGAATAGTTAAAATTACGTTTCCAATAAACTGTTGAACTTATAAAACGCGTAAGTATATGTTCATTGATAAGGCTTTAACAGTACCAGACCACTTTTTAGTCCCTTTAATTTAAAATTGAAAATTTTTAAAGCAAACAAATTACCATCGGTATATACATATTTTGCATTTACAATAACCATGATTGTTGGATTTGCTGTTCTTTAAAACGTTTATTAGTTTAAACCTACTTATTTTAGCTCGATTGCATCGAAAGGCTTATATAAATGCTCTCGATTCCGATGCCTAGAACCAGTACTTGGTGTCTTTGGGTGAGATTTAAAGAACGTTCCCACGGTGGGGATCGAACCCGTGACTTCCCGGTCGCTAGGCGGACACCATATCCATTACACCACGGCGACATGCATCATATTGGTGTAAAAAAGCTTATATCGCCCAATCATCCAAACAGGTGTTACTTATGTAATAAATAATACAATATTGGATAAAAAAAAAACGCAATTATTATTTCATTAATTTCGGATTAAAAAAATAATAAAGTAACCCCACGAGAGTGTTTATGTTTACATTACCCCTCTAAATAATTAACATTTAAATGCCGTGCATTTGGGCGAAACAAGTTGTCTGTTTCCACTAACACGGCCGATCATAATTTATTGTGCCGACCCTGAACTTTTGCAATACTCCATGATGATTAGTTTTAATCATTTTTGCTTATTAAAAAAAAACTATTAAATTTGCAATTATTATGATACTTTCGATAAAATTCTCTAAATGAGCTTTAATTTAATTTTCTGGCCATGTGAGTGGAAACAATTGACTTTTGTTTTGGTCGAAATGAAATTAGTATCTATAAATGGTAGCTGCTCTTCAAAAAAAAAGAGTATTCTTTCCCATGACGAGTGTTATATTCGATCAACCAAATGTCGAGGGAAACTCACGCGACGAGAAAATGTTAAGGCATTCAGGTACTTTTCATTGAAATAATTTATAATGTTATAAAAACTATATAATGCAATACTATTTTGAAACAAACCATCTACTAGCTTCTTCTTGTAGTATACCAGACACAAAAATTCTCAACACATGTACGATGTACCCATTAATACCTAGGGTTCACAAGCGCACTAATAAACCTTGTCATATGTTATCGAGTAGTCGACACTTCCATATAACAATTTCCAAGAACTTGGTCTGAAAATTCCACTTTTCACAAAACGTGCATTCGTCGATGATTACACATAATATACAAATTATTATCCAGAATAAACCGCGGAGGCTTTCAAAGCAACGTCTTGGTGCTAATCCAGTATGTATTGATATAGAAGAACGCACGGAATCGCGATGTAAGTATCCGCACAAATCGAGCACCACTCGGTGAAATTTGAAACGTACATATTATCTATCGGAGCTGTAGAATAATCGAGTGCCTGCCAAACTCGATTACGCATGCGCCGTGATGCGCCCGTGGTTACGGCTCGAGTCTCGTGCATTCTCTGTGTTGATTGCGATCAGCGCGCTCGGAAGGGGAATGGGGTTGGTGGTGGCTGTTGAAGAGGCTGTTAAGATAGCAATCAGCGTGTTTGGGGAAATTATTGTGGTCAGCAGACAGGATTTCCAAGAGATGTTCTGCTTTTATTTGTTGTTGTTGTTTTTACTGCAGATTTTGTTGGTGTTGTTGAAGTTGTGGCATTAGTGACGAAGTTGTTCTGCTTTTATTATCCCCCGCCATAGGCGGAGGGATATTGTTTTGGCGTTTTCCGTCCGTCCTTCCGTCCGTCCGTCCGTCTTTCCGTCCGTCCGTCCGTCCATCCGGAGCCATATCTTGGAAGTGCTTTGACGGATATCATTGAAACTTGGTATGAGTATATATATAGATAAGAGGATGATGCACGCCAAATGGCATTGTACACCATCAGTTAATAACAGAGTTATGGCCCTTTGTATCTTGAAAAAATGCTTTTTTGACTGTCAAATATAATACTTTTGTGTCAAGAAGCATATTGGCGGGAGATATTAATTCAACGAATTTGATTGTTTGTTTGTGCTTTTGTGGCTGTTGTTTTCACTGTTGTTGTGCTGGTGGAATTACTAGTGGTGGTGATGAAGAAGTTAAATAAAAAATATTTGATTAATAAAGAAATTATTATTATGTTTTTTTAAATAATTATTATAGTAATAATAATAATTAGAAGTAGTAGCAGTAGTAGAAGAAGAAGTTGTTGAAGTAGTAGTAGAAGTAGTAGTCGAAGTAGTAGTAGTAGTAGTAGTAGTAGTAGTAGTAGTAGTAGTAGTAGTAGTAGTAGTAGTAGTAGTAGTAGTAGTAGTAGTAGTAGTAGTAGTAGTAGTAGCAGTAGTAGTAGTAGTAGTAGTAGTAGTAGTAGTATAGTAGTAGTAGTTGTAGTTGTTGTTGTTGTTGTTGTAGTAGTAGTAGAAGTAGTAGTAGTAGTAGTAGTAGTAGAAGTAGTAGAAGTAGTAGTAGTAGAAGTAGTAGTAGTAGTAGTAGTAGTAGTAGTAGTAGTAGTAGTAGTAGTAGTAGTAGTAGTAGTAGTAGTAGAAGTAGTAGTAGTAGTAGTAGTAATAGTAGTAGTAGTAGAAGTAGTAGTAGTAGTAGTAGTAGTAACAGTAGTAGTAGTAGAAGTAGTAGTAGTAGTAGTAGTAGTAGTAGTAGTAGTAGTAGTAGTAGTAGTAGTAGTAGTAGTAGTAGTAGTAGTAGTAGTAGTAGTAGCAGTAGTAGTAGTAGTAGTAGTAGTAGTAGTAGAAGTAGTAGTAGTAGTAGTAGTAGTAGTAGTAGTAGTAGTAGTAGTAGTAGTAGTAGTAGTCGTTATAATAGTAGTAGTTGTAGTAGACTTAATAGTAGTAGTAGTAGTAGTAGTAGTAGTAGTAGTAGTAGTAGTAGTAGTAGTAGTAGTAGTAGTAGTAGTAGTAGTAGTAGTAGCAGTAGCAGTAGCATTTGTTGTTCTTGTTGTTTAAATGGTACTTGTAGAGGTACTTGTTGTTGTTAATGTGGCAGTAGTTTCAATTAAGTAGTATCAAAAGTAGTAGCAGTACCAGTATCAATAACATTAGAAGTTACAAGTGACCCAAGAAATGTCGGATTATTCACCTACATCACAACCTGGGTTATTAACCCATGTATGCCTAGCGTCTAGAAAAAAAGGCCTTGGCAAACAGCGTAGACCCAGATGAGACGCCGCATGATGCGGCGTCTCATCAGGGTGTGCGCTGTTTGCTTAAAGGAATGTATGTGCGAAATATTCTAAATATAGAAATAGATATACTAGACATTCCTAATTATGGAAATAAATTGATCAAATTTAGAAGGATGGGATAGTCCATTAGGCATAAATGGGCTATTTTACCAACCGTAGAATACGTTTATTTCTCTCTGCTTCGCTAATTCTCATTCTTACAGTGTCTTAAAAATATTTGATTCTATCTGGGGAACCGGTTCTGTACCGAGTTAAACAGCTTATAATAAATTCAACTTACTTACGGTTAAAGATTATGAAATCATGCCCGACATTTATGTGTGCCACCACTTTGTCTTACAAGTATTTTATGACTCCAATAATGTTTCATGGAGTTACATACAGAGCCACGTTTTGTTTATGTGGTTTTTTTCAGGTCAACAGGGTTATTAAGTGTACGTGTCAAACAACTAAGGTGTACATACAAAAATGCAAACTCCAACTACTTCCATGGCCTAACTATAACTATTATCCCTCAGTGTTCTTGTTAATAAAAGCGATGGAAAAGTATAAGAAATTGTGTAGCATGAGACGCGATTTTCCTATGTTTATTTGATTTTTTTTTGTTACACATTATAACGAAGAATTCATTCGTTAAAAAGTACCATTAGAAGAATAATACGTACACATTAATGAACTTATAGTACTTGATTATAGTTGTTTTATTACAATAAGACATGTTGTACATGTAGGACTGAACAACCCGGCGTAAATTATTGCAAACGGATATATAACTCCCCAGTTTTTCTTCAAAATAAAATTAAATGCTAGGCGGCTATGCCAACAGTGTGTAGCCCATCCTTCGCCGAATAAATTATCTTTTCGTGAAGTTTACAAGTGTATTTTGTAATCGCAATGTGCTAGGTTATCTTGTAATGTTCAACTTTCCGCATTATATTATGTCATTTCCGCTATAGCTTGAAATCCGTTTGGCTCGGTTGCAAGATGCCAATTTTATCGCTCCAGTTACGTCCCTTACATTGATTACATTATATTATAGAGCTAGAACGGAAATCACCAACTAAACAAATACAAGGAATTAAAATGCGTGTAAAGTTCTTCCAAACCGTGTTGAGCAATCTTCACTTTTTCATGTTCATTTGCATAGTTTGCTGTTGTCAGTTCAGCTACATATGAAAATAATGAGTAAATATGTTTCAAGGGAAACTCACTCTTTGATATGCCTGCACGTATAATACAAATTAATGGATCAGCTAGTTGACTACTTATTATTTATTTTATTTTGTATTTCTAGAAATCAATTTACGAATTAACTGCTAACATCTACGGTACACTGGGTAATGCATTATTGTTAACTGTTTTTTTTTATTAAAATAGATGTTTTTTTCGTTTTCAATATACTTTGTGTCGCTGTTGTTATCATTAAAAACTTAATAAAGCTAATGGCCAAATAATAATACGCAGGTTTCATTCTAATAACAGTTTGTCCGCGTTTAAGTCGACTTTCACAACATTTATACAATAATTATGTTTCAATCTTTAAATCTAACTGGCATTAAACTGATACTTAAAACGCCCATTTTCATGTTTCCAATGAACTTCCGCCAGGATGATATCCAAACCAGTCCTGGTGCTAATTGATTTACAAACGAGCATGGTAGTTCTATTGTGCTAATCATTAATTTTTCCGCAGTCTCACCCTGTCGTATGCCCGCGTCCGAGAGCGCGTGTTTTCAGCACGTGTTTGCGCCCTGTCGCTCTTCTCTCAAGGAGGTCTGTTTTGTTGATCATGTCAGCGTTTTATGCCGCGCATCCGAGACGCTTGTTGTAACGGAACACTGACGGACCCCCGGAGTTCAATAATGGTCAATAAATCGAGTGTGCCGATAGCAGATGTGAGTCAAGATACGCATACTGATTTATTATGCGGTTGTTTGATTATACGATCACAGGTAACTCATTATCTCATATTGTTATTATATGTAAGCGCCTAATAATATGTCTTACTTTTTTTACACTAATCACCTCTTCTGCTAATAACTCATCAGACAAAAAGACGTGTTTTGTGTGAAATCAACGAACATATCATATTCTGATATCCCTGCAATGGCCCTACATATTAATGGTCTGTTTTACCAATTAATCTTTTTCATAGAGTGTAAAATGGTGATGCGCAATATTTCGTCGGTAAGAAAAAATACACATACAAAACCGTCGTGGTATTCACATTGATAAACATGCAGGAGACATTGAATTCAAAATAAGCATCTCTCTTTGTGGCCTTGCTTAAGGATTTCGACCCGGTAAATCGTTGTTCCATTCTCCCAGTGTCACAGAACACGGAGCGTATATTGATGTAATCTAGAATCCGTGCACAGAATTAGACCAACAGGGTTTCTTACTGTCATCCTAACTTCCCACAGGTGTACACATACTAGTGCTTATAAACACGTTGCATCTTCATATGCATTTCAATTGAACAACGTAGCTTACAAAGTGCTCTTTTATAAACCTTTTTATTTTAGCTCGATTGAATTGACAGCCTAGTACGTGGTGTCTATGGCGCGGTGGGGGAGGTCGAAAAGGAAAGTCTCCCTCAGTGAGTACAGGTCCCGTTACATCCCGGTCATTAGGCGGACACCCCCATCCACTTCGCCGCGACGACCGTGCATTGCTTTTGCGTATAGTATTTTATATACTATTCAAAATTTGTTAAGGATCACTTTTTATAGTATGTGTAATTTGAAGTTCACCCCTAGCTAGATTCAGACAGCGTCACGCATCAATGATAAATCAATACATACAAATAATATATTTAAAAGAAAAACACATTCTTATATCAAAACCTGCGAAATAACAATTTAAAATGAACGCAACACAAAATTGAAGAAAATGTGAAAATAAAAAGTGATCCTTAGCAAATTTTGCTGGTTTGCAATTAATGGAAACGCAAATGACATTTTTTTAATACACAGATTGGGTGTAAAATTCAGTTCAAAATAATGTTATAACACGTTGACAAGATCGGACGTGACTCGTTGCATATGCGTAATTTATAAAATAACTACTAAAACTGCATTTACTCATTATAACCCACGTATGCATAGCGTCTAGAAAAAGGGCCTTGGCAAACAGCGTAGACCCAGATGAGACGCCGCATGCGGCGTCTCATCAGGGTCTGCGCTATTTGCTGAAAGGAATTTCGGTAAGAAATATTCTAAATATAGAAATAAATATACTAGACATCCCTAATTTTGGAAATAAATTTAGTAAAGTACACTAGGTTTAAATGGGTTAACGCATATTAAAAAAAATGAGTACGCTAAGTGTGGCAATATTGTTTTGTAATCACGCTACACATAACAGATTGTCGGTCGAGTTGCTAACATGTTACGCCCCAGTGTATGTGTACAACAATCGAAGATTATAATTGAAAATACAGACGCGGAGTTAACTTTGCGCACGAGTGTCTAAATGCTCGACATGAAGGCAAATCATGCACCAAAGCACAGACGTCAGGAACAGGTTTCAAATTATGTGTATAATTAGCAATTCGTGCTTGGCAACAGAATACGAGTGTGCATATAATTACAGTGTATATTTTGTTTCATTATAAATGCTTTGATATAATTAAATACCCGGCTGCACGTCTGAACAATATATTTAAATTCGTATATTTAAATATGCAATAGAAAATCCGCCTTTCAAAACGTTGGGAAAATGTCTTTGCGTATATCAAAGCTTAAAATAATATACTACTCAAATTTGCTAAGGATCCCTTTTTATTTTCACATTATCTTAAATTTAATTTAATTTAATTTAAATTGTCATTTTGCAGGTTTTGATATTAGCATGTGTGATTTTGATTTTATTTTTATGTATTGATTTATCATAGATGCGTGACGCTGGGTGAATCTAGCTACGGGTGAACCTCGAATTATACATACTATAAAAAGTGATCCTTAGCAAATTTTGAGTAGTATAGTATGCTGATTTCATGCATATCATTGGCCTGGATATTTCTACGGATTATGACTTATGTTCCCTTACATCCCTCCTTTGCCTATATAGCAAACAAACAAAAACTCTGTTTTTTGTACTAGCCGCAGGGACTCGCATACCGGCTGTCCATTTATTATTATACTTAACATAATAACCATCATCAAAACGTCAAACATACATCACATAATACAATCTTTCTAACAGTCATCATACAGTGACATTCTATGTAAATTTAGTTCAATACATATATCAATTATTCAATTTCATATATAATTTCCATAATATGAAATATTAACACATTATTTTAAAAAATAACATGTATACCGTGCGAGTTCCCAAAGCTGAATGACGAAAACTGACCACGTTATAACCATGCACGAAAACCTCGTGCTTCTAGAGCGCCTCTAGCGGCAAATTCATACTGAAGGCAAAGTAATTTTCGACTCATTCAATAAATTTCAAACATCGAAAATTATATTTATGGCCTAATAAATCAAAGTACTGACAGTACTGGTGTGACGATGCTTTTGAGAGGATGGATATAAAAGCATCAAGTTAAGTTTATCTACATCACCACAATCACCACAATTGTGTATGTTGGTACGAAAAAAAAATTTGGTACAAAAATTTTGCGAAAAAAAATTGGGTATGAAAACAAATTTGGGTACAAAAAAATATTTGGGAACCAAACAATTGGGACCGAAATTTTTTTGGGTACGAACAAAAAATTGGGGATGAAAAAAAAAATTGGGTACCAAAAAAAATTGGGTACCAAAAAAAATTGGGTACGAAAAATTTTGGGTACGGAAAAAAAATTGGGGGAACGGGAAAGTAGTATTTGTGGGGAACTTGACCCACACTCGCACATTTTCGGCCCTTTACGTCAAACATCAGATAAGTTCCTCGAAGTCAATAGTATGAATACACATTTCGGAAGCGGTAATGCGGTCCTACCTACGCGCGTCAAAATGTAAGCGAAATATGTACACAAGTCTGTCAGGAATGATTGAATTAACGAAGAAAATCGTGTATTGATGTAAGTTTTTTGAAGAAATGTGCAGAAAATATATTAAACAAGAGCTGTGTTTGTGAAACACAATGCCCCCTGCTGCGCAGCTTTGAACCCATATATTTTACCTTTGACCTTGAAGGATGACCTTGACCTTTCACCACTCAAAATGTGCAGCTCCATGACATACACATGCATGCCGAATAGGGAGTTGCTATCTTCAATATTGCAAAATTTGACCTTTGACCTTGAAGGATGACCTTGACCTTTCACTAATCAATATGTGCAGCTCTATGAGACACGCATGCACGCCAATATTGAAAAAAATATGGCCAATGTTAAAGTTTTGGGACAGACAGACAGACGCTTTATATTTGACATTTGACCTTGAAGGATGACCTTCACCTTCACCTTTCACAACTGAAAATGTGCAGCTCCATGAGATGCACATGTATGCCAAATATCAAGTTGCTATGTTCAATATTAAAAAAGTTATGGCCATTAAAGTTTTCGGACGGACGGACAGACTGACACACTGACTGACTGACAGTTCAACTGATATAGGCCATCCTACGAGGAGCATAAAAAGCAATGGAGATATTTTTCTTAGCAACATAATTGTTAATAGTTTGATATCACAAAATGAAAGTGAAAGTAGAACTGTCAAAAATGACAACCTGTCAACGTGTTGTTTTTGCTGGCACGAGAGGGCGATTACACTCAATGTGTTCACATTTTGACCATAGGCTTTGTCAATGACCTTTATAGTATGGGTAGCTTTGATATTATTTATTATGCCCACCTTCGAAGAAGAGGGGGTATATTGCTTTGCTCATGTCGGTCGGTCTGTCGGTATGTCGGTCTGTCGGTCGGTCTGTCGGTCTGTCGGTCCGTCCACCAGGTGGTTGTCAGACGATAACTCAAGAACGCTTGGGCCTAGGATCATGAAACTTCATAGGTATATTGATCATGACTCGCAGATGACCCCTATTGATTTTGAGGTCACTAGGTCAAAGGTCAAGGTCACGGTGACCCGAAATAGTAAAATGGTTTCCGGATGATAACTCAAGAATGCATACGCCTAGGATCATGAAACTTCATGGGTAGATTGATCATGACTCGCTGATGACCCCTATTGATTTTGGGGTCACTAGGTCAAAGGTCAAGGTCACGGTGACCCAAAATAGTAAAATGGTTTTCGGATGATAACTCAAGAACGCATATGCCTAGGATCATGAAACTTCACAGGTAGATTGATCATGACTCGCAGATGACCCCTATTGATTTTGAGGTCACAAGGTCAAAGGTCAAGGTCACGGTGACCCGAAATAGTAAAATGATTTTCGGATGATAACTCAAGAACGCTTTTGCCTAGGATCATGACACTTCATAGGTACATTGATCGTGACTCGCAGATGACCCCTATCGATTTTCAGGTCACTAGGTCAAAGGTCAAGGTCACAGTGACAAAAAAGGTATTCACACAATTGCTGCCACTACAACGGACAGCCCATATGGGGGGCATGCATGTTTTACAAACAGCCCTTGTTGCTATCATGTAACTGCATGATTGTGTATATGTTTACATTACACTAAGCATAAATAATGATATAAATATACTGATTGAGATTATAATTATCTGAGAACTATAGCCAGGTCAATTAAGGACTTAAAACACAATTTTGTGTCCTGATTTCATGAAGAAATTACCATGCATGTCCTAGATTCCAAATTCAAGGCCCTGGTGTGACACATCGTTAGCATTACCGTTAAACTGTTACCAGGCTTATGAAATTAGTTTTTATTGAACTATCTAAGGAAATCTAAATCAGGCACTGATTTTTCTTGTTTTAATACAGTCATAGAACAGTTATGGCCTCTGGGTAATGACCAATTTTTGCTTACTTGTCACACCCTTAAAACTTTCCACATCTCTATAAAAGCAAATCTGGATTTAGGCGATCTTCAATGGTACATTTAAACTTAAGCTCTGTTACAAGAGTGCTGGTAAAGTCCAGTCACATATTTAAATCTAGGCCATGTCAAAATCAAAGTGTCAAAGACAAATGAAAGATGCGTTCATTAATTATTGTCCAGTTGTTTACTACTGCTGTAAGTTTTTATATAATATGACTGATGAACATCATGTGAGAGAAAATTCACATTATCATTGTATATCAAGTTTAGCAACCTTTTAGATAACAAAGTATGCTAGTTTTCAATGTCGCTTCTGGGGATCGAACCCGTAGGGCTTTTAGGAAGATTCTGAAATCTTTGATCCCTCGAGAGCAACCAAACCAAAAATTAAGTCAAATATTGCCGACTCGGTTTTTTGAGTCGGTTCATGGCGGATAATGGAGCTTGATTGGTCATTGTCGGCTCTGGTACTACTTACATGTACCCCGGGTACTCTTAAGTATATTTACATGTACCCTGGGTACTCTGAGTATACTTACATGTACCCCAGGTACGGTAAATAAACGTTATTGTACTCGGTCCATATTAGACTGTACCCGAGTTGTATTCGCGCCCAAAATCCGATGTCGTAAAACGCGCAACCGATTATCTTAAACACACTTCTCTTCAAAAAACACTGCATCAACATGCTTTTTGAGTATGTGTTCCGATAATATAGAGGCCATTCTTCAGAAAATTGACATAAATGTGTATATATAATTATTACAAAAAATAGTCGACAACGACTGATTTAGGGTTAAATTTCCCGGGTACATTTTAGTATATTTACCGTACCCGGGATACATGTAAGAATACTTAAGAGTACCCGGGGTACATGTACGTTGTACCCGAGCCGACAATGAACAATCGAGCGATACTGGAAGGTGCAACATCTCTCACGCCCCCTAGCATCGCCTTTAGCAGTATTCAATTCTCAACAGGAAAGTGCTGGAGTCATTGATCCCGAGGGACAAGAAAAACAATTTATTAATGTTCGAAATAAATAATTTGATTAATGACAATTCTGTTATTTGAGCCAGGTCACAGGAAAAGCGCAGTCAAATCAGTATCCAATTAAATTATTTGTTATTGTCAGAAAAACGCTTTTAAGCAAACAGCTTTCAAGCGACTGCTGGCTGATCTAGATCCAAACTGGCCACAATCGCCTTAACCCTTTGCATGCTGGAAAATTTGTCGTCTGCTAAAATGTCGTCTGCTGAATTTGTAAAATAAGCATTTTCTTCAATTTTTTTTCAAAGAATACTATCAGAATAGCAAACAGTTTGGATCCAGATGAGACGCCATGTTCTGTGGCGTCTCATCTGGAACCAAACTGTTTGCAAAGGCCTTTAAAATTCGGTCACGCACTGAAAGGGTTAATGTCTCTTTTACTGTGACACAGTTCATTTAACTTTAAAATGATAAAAAGTACTAACACTAAGAAAGAGTACTAACCAGTAAAAGTTTGAAATCAATGTTGAATCTCAGGACAGCTTGGTGATCTGCAAATCCCCGATGAAATGTTGATATCGGGTATCATAGTCATTCAATAAGTCGCAAAATGCTCGAATACAATTTATAAAGCACAATGTGACTTATATTGATAACTAAAAATACCAGTAATCAGTATGCCAGTTTTGCCGTGTCAAGCTGTTACGATCCAGAGACCAGAGTCCTTCATTCACATCGAGTATATATCCTACGAATTCCAACTATTGTTGTCATAAGCGGAGATTTAGTGAATAAATAATTCTCTAAATAGCGAAACAAGCCAATGTATGCAGTAAGAATTTTTTTAATCGAAACTCTCATTAAGGCGGCCATTGTTGAATGTTTAAACACGAACGACAACTCTGCTAGGAGAATGTTATCAATGCTAGGATCCTACGCAGTGGCGTATGCCCAAGGGAAGTAACTGAAAAATCGAGTTATCTCAATCGGACTGGCTCGGTCTTTTACATAGATGGCCATTGTGAATTTTTTTTAGGTGATCAAACCTTGGACGCTGCTGTTCCGTCAAAAAGAACTAGTCACTAGAACAATCTACACATTAGAAGGGCACACGTTTAACACTCCATTCAAATATGTTTGATGTACATTCTTCACAATTAGCACAGTGTCGTGACCCATTCATTCATGTTCATATTCCTGTTATCGTTAATCTCCAGACATCATTGATGAAACGCAGAATTTATGTTATATCTTGATTCCAAAATTGTATTATCTCATTGCGCAGAAAAACAATGAACTGAATTCCTTTGTTCGCTTTTAATGCGCGAATGCTTTTTTTGAAAATATATTAAAATACAAAGATATATAATGGTGAATGTGCACGCTTTAATCATTATTCGTTATTTCATGAATTATACGTGTTTTAAATATTGAAGCTATACAATACATTACATGTTCGATTAGAATTCAATAATTTATAAGAAACAATAAATTACTTTCGTGCTATCTTTTAATGCGTATATCTTATTTTTAAATAAAATTGAAAATGAACTAGAAAATATATGAACAAGCTGGAGCAATACATTTATACTAAATAGACATCAACAATCTGTAACGACTGACCAAAGCCTTCAATGACTAGAACAACGGGGAACAGAAGAACTTCCTAAAGGAAGAAGAGAGGAACCGGATTAGAAAGGCGGCCGCAAATGTTTTGGCAAGGAATCATAAAGGAGAGCTACTCAACAGTACCAAAGGCATCAGACAATGATGAAGAGGACGGATCTGCAAAGAAAACGAAAAACAGGAAGCCATCGCCAAAGAGATCAGACTAGAACACATAAAGAAGCTATCAAACAACTGAAGAAAAGGAAATCTTCAGGCCGTGACAACGGTCTCATCGATATGATCCAATATCTCGGCAATACAGCCCTCATAAAGCTATCGGATACCTTTAACGTTAAATGGTCGCAATGACTGGTGTGGTAATTTATTAGATGACGTTTAAAAAAAATTGGGGGGGGGTGGTGGTATCCTCTATTCATTAAACATGAAATTTTAACTTATTGCATTTGTTTCCCATGTATATATAAGAAAGATATAATAGTGTATTACCTCCCCTGTCCTGCTTATATTTATATTAATCAACAAAATTAAACATTAACACAATATTTAATATAAAAAATATACAAACAAAAATCATATTCTGATAATATTTTTACTGATCCACTTTATTTTACTTAAAGGATGATGTTTCATTAGACTGATAATTATAGATTTAGGATTACAGACCAGTTGCTTCAGTTATATTGTTCAGAGTTCGCCCTGTTGGCCGCGTATGCATTCTTGAGTTATCATCCAAAAACCATTTTACTATTTCGGGTGACCGTGACCTTGACCTTTGACCTAGTGACCTCAAAATCAATGGGGGTCATCTGCGAGTCATGATCAATGTACCTATGAAGTTTCATGATCCTAGGCCCAAGCGTTCTTGAGTTATCATCTGACAACCACCTGGTGGACGGACCGACAGACCGACAGACCGACCGACAGACCGACATACCGACATGAGCAAAGCAATATACCCCCTCTTCTTCGAAGGGGGGCATAAAAAGTCAAGTCCTTTCGAAGTCGGCAACTATAGGCCGGTTAGTATTCTTAGTGTAATCTCCAAGATACTAGAGAGATCGATATACAACCAGCTATCAGAATTCGTAACCGTAAATTTCGTAACCGTAAATTCCCTTCTTTATGAATTCCAAACGAGATTTAGGTCAAAATATTCAACAGACACATGTTTAATTTTTCTTATCGACTTTATTTATAAGGGAATAATGCTAAGGGTCTTTATACTGGGAGGGTGCTACTCGATCTAAAGAAAGCATCTGATACGGTAGACCATTCAACACTGTATAACAAACTACATGCGTTAGGAGTGGAATCTCTTGATTGGTTTAAAGGGGCCTTTTCACAGATTTTGACATGTTTTGAAGTTTGTCATTAAATGCATTATATTGATAAATGTTAACATTGAATCTAAAAGTCTCCAGTAAAAAAAATCAAAAATAAAATTTTAAAAAGAAAAAAAGGTAACCCTCAGCAGGGCTCGAACCACTGACTACTTGAGTCCTGGAGTAAAAAGTCTCCTATTTAAACCTCTCGGCCATCCTTCCTTATACAATGTTGGATGCATTTCATACTTTATATAACCAATCCTCGTAGTTTCACAAAATATAACGACAACAACAGAACTCTCCAAATTATTAATTTCGCTTTTTTCAATTTTGTCAATTTACCCAAACGTGAAAAGGTCCCTTTAAGTCCTGTCTGACTGACCGTTCACAACTAGTACACACTAACAAAGTGTCTTCAAACAGCCTCAAAGTTACATGTGGAGTTCCGCAAGGATGCATTCTTGGTCTCTTGCTTTTCCTTTGCTACGTGAATGACATGCCCACGTGTATAGACACTGACTGTAAGCTTAAGCGCCCACATGTATAGACACTGACTGTAAGCTTAAGCGTTGTATTGTGTGCACACAAAGATTCTGCGACTATCTCCAATAAACTTTCTCGGGTTATAAAAAATTGTTCAGTTATCCTTACATTTAGGCACGACTGAAAGTATGCTTTTGGGTCTGCAAGGAAATTATAGAAAGTTCAAAATGTCCATGTAACTTGTAATGGTCATACGGTACCATCTCAGGACCAAGTAAAATAACAGGCCTTAATATTGATTGCATCTTAAATTGTGAAGCAATTATAGACAATATAGGCATCACAGTCAACTCTAGACATATTTTTTTTATAGAAACTGTAAAAACCTCAGTCTACAGACCAAACAAACACTTACAAACGCATTGGTACAATGCCACTTCGATTACGAATGTTCATCTTGGTATTCTGGGCTTTCAAAAAAATTACAAGGTAAATTACATGTGGCGCAAAACAAGTTCATTAGATATTTATATTACACCTGCCGTCAAGAACAATCATTACTTGTAACGAGCTCGAGTCCGTTCAGATCATGATGCTCAATGATAATAATAGAGTTCGCCAGCTCCGGTTAAATCATGTTCTAATATCTACAATGAAGGCCCCCTAATATCTTCAAAATAATTTTGTAAGAAAATCATCATTTCACTCCAGAACAAGATTTAGTACACATAACATTTAAGTCCCACTATCGTCTGGCATTAAATCTGGAACCTTTTATTCCACGGTCATACATGACTGTGCCAAATCACATCAAAGAGATCAAATCTAAGCAGGGGTTCCAACTTTAAACGTTAAACGTTACTTAAAAAAGTCTGCACGTGATAGAGAAATCTCTGACACTTTTTATTACTAAAAGTTATATATAATGTAATTAGTGCTATTTTAGTCTATATGTCTGTGATAAATATTCAGGTGCATGAATTAGATGTCGTCTAGTCTTAATATTCTTTTAATTCTTAAACAATGATCTATTTTTAAATCAACAGTATTATGTGCTTAAATAATATTGGTAGCAAGGTATGATATGGGTGTGCGTGTGTGACCGTTCGTACCGCACCTGTATCTGCCATGCGTCTCCTTTACTTTTTGAGTGGGTGTTTAATAACTCAATCACACAGTTTTGCTACATTGAACTACCGCATCTCTCCACTGAAGACGAGCACAGAGACGCATGAAAAACAAGCCTCGACACTGGCCAAGCTTAGAGACAAAAACCCACGGCCAAAGGAAGGTTCTGTAACAGGCAAATTGAGAAGGAGCTGAGCGCGCGTGCACATGGTCAGCGGCAGGAAGTCGCAGGACCAACATACCTTAACTGCATAGCTTAGATGGAAGCCTTGATACATGTTGCGAATATCATGCAAGGTAAAGTAAACAATTCTCAGTCATGGAAGCAGAACTTCGATCAAACTGGATCGCCTCATAAAATCAATTAATAACATTGAGTGCTTTATAATTGTTATAAAGTGGTATCCCTCGTACCCCGAAATAATGAGGCAGACAGAATGGCAAAGCCGAGACGGAAGAATCCATGATAAGACCAGAGTTATTTAAGAGCAATGAACACCATCGTCAAGAGCCTTTTCGGACCTAAACAACTATAAGCCAGCTACCGACACCTGCCCAGCCTAGAATAGATTATCATCTCCCGAATACAATCAGGGAACAATAGATTCAGCTACCACAGCACAAGGGATTCCACCTTGGAAAAAAATGGGTTTGTGGAGAAGCCACCTTAACGGCAGAAATGCAAGGACCACCAACCACTAAGAGAAAGTGTCTTGCCTGACCCTGAAGGGAAGCGGTACGGACCAATGGATGGTTTACAAAAGATTACCTTGCCTACGGATCTTTAGCGGCGATCGAGAAGAACTTTCGTTGATATGTTAATATATTATATCAAAGGATAGAGCTTTTTAATTAATTGTTTCCCTAAAATTAATCAATCATTAAATACCATTTTAAAGTTGTGTTCGACAACTAATAGGGCTTAAAATAGATTTGAAAATTATACAAATTGGTATTTTGAGTAGACCTGATATTTCATCATGCCCTTATTGTCCCACATAGCTTTCTCGATAGACATTGCGCGCTTGTTCAACATATACCATGAACATCCTTAAGTCTCAATGGGACTCAAATTTTCTTAATATGACAAGTTAATTTATACGCAACTACATCTTTTTCACTTTAAAGCTTAATGCCAACACAATGGGCCAATTATGACCCTTAATTGTGTTACGTTGCAGCTGTTGTGATAATCTATATTATTATTTCCAAAGAACTGACACATAACGAAATAAATGTTTTCAAGTGTTGAAATACGGTTGTAGAAACGTGTTGAAAGACATTCGCTTTTCTTTCATATATATGACGGCCAACGCGTTCCACTGTTATTCAGCGGCCATTCGAGTATTTATAATGGATATATCATTTTATATGCAATTTTAAAGAAAATGCTCTAAACACCAAACACATATAACGCGTTTGATGAGTATTCAGGAACACTAAAATTTATTTATTTTGCACGTTCTATGTCTGAATCGGTACAGAGTCCTTAGACTTAACAAACATGGATAAATGGCGCGTTAATCGATTGTTTTTGTACAGAACATACCTATTGTAAAATCGGGTGTGGGTAAAGCAACATGGTAAAGCACCCTGGCATTCTGCCTAGTAAGTCACACACGAAAACGTATTGTTATGATCAGTAAGAAAAATATGTCTCAAATTTTCAACGAAGAAAAGTCATTAAAAAACCAACAACATGAGGACATTTTGCTAAACTAAATGAATTTCGTGCATAATACTTGTTGACATATAAGTATGGGTCATCGAGTACAAAACAAGACTTTATATACTTTCCATAAGAACATAATTCCAGTAGGGAATTGCAATTACTAAGAAAATAGTAACATATTTCCCAAGCCACTACTTAGATTTAAATTGTGAAGTTGCCAATAATTGTTTTTAATGATGCTTTGGTTTACTTATAATAGTATGCCTTGGAAAACTAAACTGACAGTATAATCACTTAATAAGGTGTCAAATTTATTAGATGCATTAGCTTCAGAGTAAGATCACGAAAACCATGAATGGTTTAAGAAAAAAAAAACATAATATAGTATATTGGCAAGTTTTTTCATGGTGGTATTTGTCATAACACAAACTGATTCACCAATTGTGTTTGTTTGCCTGTGGAGGCCGCACAGGCTAATCAGGGACGACACTCTCCGCTTTAATTGTATTTTTTTGTTTAAAAAAACCGTTTTTGACGAAAAATCCAGTTTAAGCGGAAAGTGTCGGCCTTGATTAGCCTGTTCGGACTGCACGTGTTAATCTGGGACGACAATTTACGCACATGCATTAAATCCCTTTTTCACAGAGCGCGGCTAATATATTTGTAAACAACAACAGCTCAGTTGCGTGTTTCACAAGTGGCAATTTGGAAACTAATTATGAATGCATGTCAGAGCTATTGTTGCTGTTGCTTGGGTTGTGTGTGTTTCGTTCAATTGTGTAACATTGCAATCTTCATTTAAAACTGTGTATTTGTAATTATTAAGGTAGACTCTTATACTACTATACATGTACGTATAGAGCAGTTGTGTATATGAGCATATTTTGAAATTTCGTTTTACAAAAGACCGTTTTCGTCTTTAACAACGACAGTTCATTCGGTGAAATATATTATTGATGAAACGATAATCTCATGTTCTGTATGGATCTCTAGAACGAGTGCATTATGGATTGTATGATACCAAATTTATCTCGATTGGTAACATTTATTTAATTATTCAGGTGGCACAGCGATCTTTACATCCTATCAAAAATAGAGTATGTGCTACGATCTTCATATAAATGCTGTCTAGTACAATATGCAATCTTTTTTAATTTTATATAATTGAATTTCTGATGTATTGAAGTGAATGCGTGATATTTTCGAGATTACAGAGAATACAGCGAAGAAAAAAATGTACTGGAATTATATTCTTCATAAACAAAACAAATTAAAACAAAATCTGAACTTGTTGAACCTTTTCATGAAATTATCACAGTTTGAACATAAGAGATCTGCGTTGAAAAAAGTGTACTGAACTTATAATCTTCATAATCAAAACCAATTCGAAAAAATTCTGAACTTTTTGAACCTTTTCAAATCTAAATGTTAGTCCTTCTTTATATAAATTTAGATATGTCGTCAGCTGTATTTCCGAACTATCCTAGAACAAATTCAAACAATGAAAACAATATTGTTAATTCTATGGATAAGCATACTGGAACATTTCCCTTCATCAACAAACAAGGACATGAATGTCTATAAATTCAATCAAATCGAAGGCAAATTAGTGTAGATGCATCGAGTAGAAATCACAACATCGTATGGTATTTGAATGTCTACACCTTTCGTTTAATAATGTACTTGCACATGTTTCGCTTGACTTCACGAAACAAAATTCTACTATTCAACATTATGTTTATTCTTGTTCTAGCAAACGAAGTGATCGTTAAAGAGGAAGCATTCTAGTAGATAATAATATTATCCTCTGTGCTTTCTTTTCTATAGAGTCTTGGAGTAGTGGCGGATAATGTGTTGGTCTAAGTCGACACCGAAACTGGAAAGCTGATAGAATGAAAGTTTCGCTAATTTGTCGTTCCTTAGACTCTCATTCTTTAAGGTATGTATATATGTGTACGGTTTTTTGTTTTAGAAAGAATGGACGGTTGATTAAATATCATACAATTTTCAATCACTCAAGCCAGACTTTAATCTGGAATTCTAGAGCTCTTACTCCACTCTATGCAGTAGAGAACGTCCCTGACAGGTTGACTGTTACCAATAGATACCATTTTGTTGTATTTTACAAATAATTTACTAAACGACTTACGGCGCTTGTAATTCGTCTCTGTACCCTTCTGCTGAATGCTTCGGAAGACGTCAAGTGAAACAAGTTGAAGTTTCCAGTGGTTTTACATGAACGAAAGGATATAGTTAAATCGTAGTTTGTTAACGTTGCGTGGGTCTGTGAAACCTGATAGGTAATTATATCGGGGAACGTTAGAACAGAAGGCGTATGTGTCTGTATGAATGACATACATGTAGTGATGGGCCTTGTACAAGGTATACATAGCTATTAAATACCACGTTCACCAAACTTCCTTAGTACCTAATAAAACCTCGGGACACGGTAGTGACATAGACGACAAAGAACAGCCGTGGTCTGTTATGGTGGATTCATTACTTAATTATTTTACTTGGTAAGGCATCGCCGTTTCCCTTAAGTAAAGTCCGCATTAGTGCACTGAATGCAACATTAAAATTTATATTCAGATTATATGTTTTTGTCTTTGTACTAGGAGATGCATATTACAAATTTAGGTTGACTCCAAACCATAATTATTTTCTCAACCTTCCCTTAGAACACTTAAGATCAATCAGTGTTCGTGAGTTTAAAAACAAACGCAATATTGAACAATTGGCTTATTTGTATACACTTTTGTCAGAAAAAAATATATTCTAGAAGAACATATGTTTCGTGCAGAGCTTTAAATAAAATTGATCATAATTTTGGGCTAAATGCAACTGTGCACCAAACATCAAACGACGCCATGCACAGTAGAATCATTTTTACGGATATGCTTGCATCAATTAGCCCAATATTTACGCATGTAGATGAGTAGAAACGATTCAAAAATAATAGTTAAATCTACACTAAGGTGTAAAATGCATTGAGTAATAATCATTTAACCGCTGAATACCTTCTTTTATGATACAAATAGCAGGTTCTCTTTCATCGTACTCTCTTAAGACGTGTTTACTAGTCGGCAACATGTGCTCCGATGCATTAGGGTGGTCGTTCAATTAATTACATACAGGGCTGTAATTTCCAAAGGCCTTATACTTGAAACGCTAGTTTATACTAAATATATTATTATATAAAATATATTATTTCAACTGCTCCTTTTCTACATGTTTAGTATTGTAATGAATATCCGTAAAATCTTGATATAAATTTAAAAGTTTTTTCTTTATGCTCAAATCATGCAATTGCTTTATTGATATAAGGCCGAATACTCCTTTGCTAAATATATATATATATATATATATATATATCTTAATAAAATTTTACGTATTTCGAATGATCGTTTTACTTGATTTTCTGAAATGATATATCGCTTTAGGTTTTTGGTAATGCTCTATCCGTTCTTCATGTCCTGATTTTCTTTGGTATGATTACTTGGACTTGGAAGTATATAGTTTGGTTTGCGTATGGGTTTGTTTGACTGTATATATAAGGTAATTTCATTTGATCTTAATGATTAATATTTTGCGTATCATTTCACTTTGTCCTTCAACACGTGTATTCGACGGTGATTTATGTGTGCCTGATGTCTACAATCGGTTCTACTATCGAACATGACAAATTTACGTTTCAATGTTCTTTAATCTACAACTTATTCGGCTTTAGTTGTTTGCAAGTCATTTAAACATAAGGGTAAGGTAAGGTGATATCTTGCTTACTTCAAGTAAACAAACTGTTGTCAGGGGTGGTATTCCAGAAACATCTTAAGTCATCTCTTAAATAATTTAACTTAAGTTCAAAATTACAATGTTTTGTATTTCTTTACTAAATAAGGAAACACATATTTTTTGATATTCCTAAAATAACATTGTCATAATGATGCTATTTAAATGTATATCTTGATGCCAATCTTTTGCAATACGAAATGAAACACTTAAGAAAATTTCCCAATTTAAGGATTAAAATAAAATTTAACTTAAGATGCTTCTGGAATACGACCCCTGATCTTTTTATTTATGAGTTGTTTGATTGAATAAAAAACTTTGTTTTGTTCAATATTGCATGTTGTTTACTATGTGTATGTCCATTTCAAATTTTTAGGACATGTTAAAACATGCATATTCATTTTTCTGTTAAAATGACTAATTATCAACGTTGACCTCCTTTTGTATATAATGTTTTACTTCACAAAAGTTCATATTTGATATAACCATAATGGCATTATTGTTAAACGCATTCGATCAGTCATCTTGACATTTTAGGGCATATTGGATTATATGAAGCAAGAATATTGGTATTCATAATGTTTTGTGGATGACGTCTTAATATTGTGCAATTGAGAACGGTAGAGAATATTGTTCGTGAATTTGGAAATGTCATGAAATTGTCTTGATTATTAATAAAAAATGTACTTCATCATGTAGCTTACAATATATAGAAACAAAGCGAACACGCGTTAAAATGAATCAGCCTTCAAGAATACGCCAACATTGAACTATTTACGCCGTGAGCATTGCTTCTGGACTCCTATTGAAATTTCGTATGAAGTTTGTAGTTTCAAGTAACAACAAGACAGCTTTATTAATTTATAAAATTTATAAAGTGATTTATAAAACGCAAGCTAGGTTGAAACGTTAACATTTGTATATCAAAACGAGAACGAGAACAACGCATACACATTTGTAACACTTCGTGTGATATAATCTTGAAAATATGTGTTGACATAAAAAAAACATTTAATGTCCACACACAAATCTTTGTTACATCGATCCTGTAGGAATTAACATGCACTGTTCATGCTCGTACATACATGTAAGAACAAATCATGCGAGTATGTATGCAATGTATTTTATACATTGTGGGAGTTAATAAAATACACATTCGAACTGATAAACGTGAAACGATTTCATTTTATGAATACTGTATTTTACAATAAGGTAAAGCCTGAACAAGAATAAAGGACCAGTCTGAATAAACAAATATGTCAAAGCTTTAAGAATATTCACATTCAACGAAATTACTACCATTCTTTACTTTCAGAGAAATAATAACTTAATACCCAAACTATCATGCCAATGTCCATATACAGACAAAGTTTAAATACAGATCCTTTCAAAGAAATCTATTGAATAATTAAAACTCTGTATGCCTATATTATTTCGTAATTATGCATCCAAAATCATCAATTATCAAAGACCGAATTACACACATGCTCAATACAAAATATGTGAATACTATCATAAGACGATAATTTAAAGAACAGAATATCAAGACAAATATATTTGCTAGTGACGCAGTTTTTATAAACTTTGTGTACCGGACCAAAAATAATCTTTTCTCGCATGTAATAGCATATACATATGTATATGTATATAAAGAATCGCGGGTTGAGTGCCAAACTTTTGTGTCTGCTTGTAAAGAGGTCCCCCGTTCCATGCTCAACCCTTGGTGGTTTAATCGTTTCTCTTTTGATGCGAGGCAACACCAGTCCGCTCTCGTTCATAAACAATATAATCACGACAAATATTGTTTGTATAAAAACGCCCCAATGTTAGCAGATAAGCAAATGTCTTACCTTATTCTAATGTTGATTTGATTCAGCAGGTATCAGTATCTATGAAATTTTCTCACTCTTAACAAATAACGTAATAACACTTGGCACTTATAGGTGTTAAAACACGGCTGTCAAAAAGTGTTGACAGACACTCGGTAAACTTCCTGCTTGTGATTAATAACACTTTAGTCGGCTATATAGCAATATTAACCACAAAGTGAAAAGTGTCTGACATAAAGTTCTAAAATTCTTGAGTTTACAACACTAAAGTTGGCTATTGGAATAATGTTGAAATCTCAGTTTAAGTTTATTGTTTAAATAATTTGTTAGACTGTTGTAATTGCAAGCGCACATATTAACTGTCAAACATAGTAAACCACCAATCTATGATACTACATTTGTAAAAAATGTAAATAAAATAACGCAATCCCATGCGATGATGACCTTTCTTTATATATCTTTTTTATATATTTATTTTACAACATTCAAATGCAATGTTTTCACTACGGTAAATAAAAAAGTGAAAATGCAATTGTGTATGTACAAACATAGAACATAACAGTATATGTACGTGTAAGGTTATGTTACGATACATTTGTATTATTTTGTATTGTACGGTTTTTATTTTATTTTTGGCCTGGGGCGTAGCCCTAAGGCCATAGCAATGATACAAATTTCTGAGACAGTCAGAATTGGCTGGCTGACAAAACCCACGAATGAATGAACCACTTGGCGGTAATGCATGCACAATCAAAGAAGTTCTTCGCAGATCTCAATAACCCGCCTTGTAAATACAGAACATCACTATATAACATGACAGTGTCATAAAACGTGTAAAAAAATATTATTGAAGCAAAATTGCGCAGCATTGGCTACGACATAGTTTTTATTATTGTGTGCATATTCATGCGAGAATAAGTTCCTCACTTGACGATCTAGGCCGAAAAGATACGAGTGTCTACGGAGACAGTTAGAAGAATTTTTTTCTGATACATTTTTTGAAGACATTACATCTTGTATTTATAAACATATTTTAAGATATTGTTATTTTATTTTGCGTTAACGAGACATTCAAGAAAAAAGAAAATGAAAAAAAAAACACATATTCATGATCATTCTCGGAAATATACGACGTTACCGGATTTGATATTTCACTGCGCAGACCGAGCGCGCAAATCGAGCGCGAAAAGCTCTACGTGAGACAACGTACACAATCTGTACACCGTTCATTATCAGGTTAAAGGCCCAGTCTCACTATGATGCCGGCGGAGCCCCTTTGCGTGATCCAGGATCTACCGGGATGAACCGGGGCTCTATCGGGATGAACCGGGGCTCCATCGGGGACGACCGGGATGAACCGGGGAAAACCGGGGCTCCATCGGGAAGGTATTAAAATGTTAAATACCTCCGTGATGAACCGGGAGTCACCGGGAAGGACCGGCAACGACCGGCGCGGCACCGGGTACAACCTGGACGGCACCGGGAACAACCGTGACGGCACCGTAGCTCCACCGGGGCCCATACATACCCCGGCAGAGCTACGGCAACGCCCCGGTGAATGCCGTTAGTGTCCCGGTATAGCTACGGTATATAAAAAAAACAGGCGCTCTGCCGGAACGCCACCGGCATTCACCGAGGCTTCGCCGGGTCATTACCGGCGACGACCGGGGTATAACCGGGACGTTGCCGTAGCTCTGCCGGGGTCTGATGCCGGTATTGACACGGTGAGTGCCGGCGGTGTTACGGTATACCGGGGCTCTGCCGACTTTCACCTGGGCTCAACCGGGGTACTACCGGCGACAACCGGGGCTATGCCGGGACGCTGCCGGCTTTTACCGGGGAACTACCGGCAACAACCGGGGCTCTGCCGGGACTTCACCGGGATAAACCGTAGCCATTGCGGATTGACCGAGACTCTGCCGGGCTGTTGACCGGCTTCAACCGGGGCGGCACCGGGAAATACGGGTTGACCGGGACTATGCCGGGCTCTTGACCGGCTTCAACCGGGGCGGCACCGGAAAATAGTGTGACTGCGTTAAAAAATTTCTACGAATCATTCCGGTCCTCGCCGCTCGACCGGCGTTAGCAAACCGGGATGGACCGGGGCTCTACCGGCAAAAGTGAGACTTGGGCTTAAGTGGATTTTCTTTTGTATACACATTACAAAGGAAGTATGAGTGTTTTCCTGATATGTTAATTATGTAATAGAAAGCTATTTTAGGCTATTGAAAGTGATTTATTCGACGCCAACAATAACAGATTTTTGCGGCCATGTTGTTGTTGTTGTATATCTCCACCGCCTATGTAGACGAACCTCTACCAGATCTGTAGAGTTGAAGAAAAGGTCATCGTTCCCACAACCAGTATCGTGTTGTCCTCCACCGTCTATGTACACTGTAGTATATACACAACTATTGTCTTGTCTTACAGTCTCTGAGCTTCTGCACTCAGCCGCTAGGGTCAATCCGTATAAATTAGGACAAAAGGAGAAATTCGGACAAAACATCGTAAATGCATTTTTCGTCACACTTAACCTAGCCCCAGGCCTTCAGTGCCTACAGCGCTTTGATTGTTATTTCAAGCGTATGTACTTTTTCTGATCGTAAATTCATCTTTACGTTTTCATACTGTATCAAAATTTTACATTTAATAACTGAGTGACCATGAACGCTGGAAAGCTGCGAATCAGTCATAGTGTCAACACTTGAAAGAGCGTTCAATTAGTAAGAAAATTCGGTCGAGTCTTTGCGTTGGAAAAAAAACACCATCACTCAAAGACAAGGCTGAAAAGCATCATGCTAACGGAATGGCATAGCTATCATGACCATGATCATGTGCAAAGCAATGGAATGGCATAGCTATCATGACCATGATCATGTGCAAAGCAATGGAATGGCATAGCTATCATGACCATGATCATGTGCAAAGCAATTGAATGGCATAGCTATCATGACCATGATCATGTGCAAAGCAATTGAATGGCATAGCTATCATGACCATGATCATGTGCAAAGCAATGGAATGGCATAGCTATCATGACCATGATCATGTGCAAAGCAATGGAATGGCATAGCTATCATGACCATGATCATGTGCAAAGCATAACGTCGATAGTCATCATTGCAGAGAAATGGATTGTATTACAATGACTCTGCGTGAACATGTTATTTCATAATTATGCACAATAAGCCATGCTTCACCCAGAGTTCGCGTAAATCAGAGTTTTATGGTAAAAACCAAATGCAAGTGTATGAGCTTTTCCTTCGTCGACATGTATTACTTATTATAACTATAGTAATAACAGTCAATGTATTTCATTTCTGTCTTGTTAATACCAGTTATCTTGCTTGCTCGCAAAAAATAACATATAACTTTTGATGCATAGTTTTAGTGATACCAGCAGCATTCGCCAATCACTCACCATCGTCTTGAACTTTTTGAATAAAACGAATCATCTGTTGCTGCTCTCATTTTCGTCATAAGCAAAATTCACGAACACTTTATGCCAAATTAGCTGCAAAACTTACAAATTCACCAAAGATTTTCGATAATGGATTTGTTTTAACTGCTTATTAAAACTTATTTCCAATAATAAATGTTTATTTCGTTTTATAGAGAGCAACTCCTAGACAGTTGTCTGACCTTCACTGAAATGCCATTTGAGTGGTTGTTAGTAAGGCTCAATTGGTCATTGTCGGCTCGGGTACTACTTACATGTACCCCGGGTACTCTTAAGTATACTTACATGTACCCCGGGTACGGTAAATATACTTAATCGTACCCGGTCGATATTAGACTGTACCCAAGTATTTCCGCCCCAAATCCGATGTCGTAAAACGCGCTACCGATTATCTTAAATAAAACTTCTCTTTTTAAAAAATCTGCATCAACATGCTTTTTGAGTATGAGTTTCGATAAGTGCGGGTCTGATAAGTGGGTTGTGACGAAACGGATAACGACCGGTAGGTCAATGTCACGTTTATAATTAAACAGTGCTCCAGCCTCCAGCTAGGCTTAAATTGAAGGGCGCCCTGCCCTCCCGAACCTCCGCCCTGCCCCCCCCCCCTGCCCTTAATTTTTTTTTACATATAATCCTTAATTAATCTCTTATTACATTGTAATTAATTTAAACCTCAATGTACACATTATATTTGAATGGTTTAATAATAATGGGAAAATATATTCTAACAATTATAAATAACATATAAATTAACATGCAACAGGAAGCATTCAAGAAACGCCCGCGCGCTCGAAAGTGCCCTTTTGACAAAATACAGGCGCGTCGAGAGTGCCCTTTTGCATTTCAATCTTAATAAAAGTATAAAAGTACCGATGTGAATGTGAGGGTCGTCGCGCATGCATGATTATTGCAAAGGCAATTCACTAAAAGATTAATCGAGTTTAGGCCGCCGCCGGTAAAATAAGGGCCTTTGGATGACTGTACTGGTGGCCGTCCGATACCTTGACGATAATATCTGTATCCCGGAAAAAAACCTTTTTGGAAAAACACACTAATCTGCAGGTACAAATAGAGCTGACCCATTAATAATCCTTTCTAAGTCACACACCGTATGAATCGTTATTATTTAAAGTAAGCTATCTTTGTTTAATTGGTTGATATAATGGACCAGCGTTGTTTGTACCGGGGTGATTAGTGGGGTTTTCTAAACTCTTGCTTTTCATCAGTCTATTGAACATTGCTCAGTGCCTTTCGTTGCATAATTTGTCGCCACGATCTTATTCGAAATTGGACGATGTTTTAACAGTATATAACCTACGTCCGATCAAGTAAAAAAAATACCATCGACGATCTGACGGTGTGCGGCTAAACTAAAAAATATATATCACTAGGTGTGTGTTAACGTTTAAAGGATTCGTTAAACTTCGACTGGCGCCATCCAAATATCATTCAGCGATTCTTTTTATATAATTATTATAGGTTATATACGCTTTCAAGCCTAGGGTTAGATCATAGGACAACAGTTAATGCAGATTTAAAATCACAAAATATGTAAAGTATTATTTTTGTAATCATGCATTAACAGTTCGACACAATGCTTCAGTTGTGTGAATAAGCTGACAATTGCTGTATTAAATACAATAGACAGTGCCCATCTTTGCACCACTACTTAATTTTTTCATTTGAGCAAGTGGGACGTTACACCTTCCTGAGATGTGATCAGGTGGTTTATCAAGGTGTGAAACTTGATCGGGTTGATCAATGGTTGTTGTGATATTGAAATGAATGGATGTGCAGTTCGCCTGATAAGGTAAATGTAAATGTTTATTACATGTACTTATTACGTATTTGCGTATGCTTTGCAATTGTGACAGTGCTTGTAAGTGCGATTAGTGTTAAAAAGTTTGGTTGAGGAAAATGAAAAAAATACACATGTATCACGTAAAACGAAAAAGAACGAACAAATATTTTGTTGACTAAAACACCGCTAAAAGTATTGAAAACAACGAGTATATTAACGAATTTAAGCAGAACATAAAAACACATTTATATGTTTGTTGTTTTCCACATGAAAGCGATAGCCATTTAACAATGCACTTGTGCGCCCAAAAGTGTATGAATACTTTTACGGAATCAACTCATTTTGAATTTTCAAAACTGACAGTTTTTATCCTAAATAAAAGGTTGTCGCGCTGCAACTAATTTAGAAAAATTAAATCACATTGTGATTTGGAACACTTTAAAGCTTTAATCAATATATTTCGACAAAACATATTGGCGACATGTCCTTTGTCTGTATTTAATATACGTAAATGGGTGTCATCTCTAACATCTTTTTCGAACAGCTGTCCGTTTATTTGGATACAGACAGTAACTCGCTATGGGATCGGATACACCATGACCAACTGCTGGAGGTCACAATAAAAAGACCGAAGTATGGATCGTTGAAATGTCATCTCTGCCACTGCTGTCAATACAAAGATAAGTGATAATATATCTTTTTGTAATTGACGTTAGGCAGGTGTGATTAAAGAGACAATTGTGATGTGCGATTGTCGTTGAGTTCCTATGGTAAGCAGTACTGCTGTTGGTACGCAGAATGACAACACTGTCCATTCGACTTGATTTGTAGAGCTAGGACGTTTTAATGTTGTTGACGCTCTGTCTGTGTCTGTCTGCTAAAACTCTGGCAAGGCTCCTCAGTTTTTACTGCGAGGGACACACTTTTTTGCCCGCAAGCGTAAACACTGACGCGGGTCGACGGTGCTGGTACTGCGAGTCCGAGTCGTCCGAGTCAGCGTAAGCATTGTTAAAACGCCTTAATAATTAGCTCTAAAAAGTAAGTCTACTCGATGGCGTTTTCGTTCTGTTTTCCAACAGCATTACGGTTAACTAAAGGCAGTAACTAAGGTCTTGCCTAATCTTATCCATTTTTTCAGTGCAGCTGTTTAACGTAAACTCTGACATTTTCTTGCAAAAGGACGTATTCTAATTTACCTACCGGTATATATGCTAATACGTGTTTATTTTATTTATCTGTTATCGCCCCTTATCGTTGGTTAAAATGATACTAAAGTGTATATTTTCAATAAAGTAGTGTTTAATTTATTTTTATTTCAGTTACTAGTTCGTGTCAGATGGGACTCTTTCACGATCCGGTTCCACTGCTGGAGAAGGATGGCGCAACGTTTGCGGATGCCATGAAGATTCTTCAATTTAGCCGCTGGTGGTGGTGCTGGTGGTGATGATGGTGGTGGTGATGGTTGTGATGGTGGTGGTGATGATGGTGGTGTTGGTGGTGTTGGTGGGGGTGGTTTGGTGACGGTGGTTGTGATAGTGATGCTGATGGTGGTGGTCGTGGTTATAATGATGTTGATGGTGGTGGCGATGGTGGTAGTGGTTGTGGAAATGATGATGTTGCTGGTGTTGGTGATGATGCTGGTGGTGAAGGTGGTTGTGAAGGTGATGGTTGTGGTGGTGATGATGGTGTTTGTTATGATCAACGCGGGAGATCAGTCTCCACAAGGTCGCATCCGGGGGATAACTTTTGATTATCCGAAAGGGTTCCTTAGAAAAGTAATACCCACTCGCCGTGGATATAGCGCACAATACATGTATGCTTAATAGGCTGTACGTACGCCCCCCCCCTAACGCCGACCCTCATTTAAATCCAGGGAAGAAACTATGTCAGCCCGACAAGCAGCCGCCAGGAGATCATCGTGCACAAGTCGCTTCCAGGGGATAACTCTTATTTGTCCGAAACGGGCCCTTAAAGGTGCATATCATCTCGCCGTATATATAGCGCATACTACGCTTAATAGGCTGTATGTACGTCCCCCTGAAGCCCACCCTAAATAAAACCCTGGGTCGAAACTAGGTCAGCCCGACAAGCAGTCAACTGGAGATCAGCGTGCACTAGGTCACTTCCGGTGATAACTCTTGTGTGTCCGAAAGGGGCCCTACATATAGCGCATAATATGCTAAATAGGCTGTTAATACGCCCCCCCCCCCCCTGACACCGACCCTAATTAAAATACGGGCCGAAATAAGGTCAGCCCGATAGGCAGCTGACCGGAGATCTGCCTTCACTAGGTCGATTCCGGGGGAAAACTCTTGTTTGTCCGAAAAAGGCACTTAAAGATGCATACCCACTCGCCGTCGATATATCGCATAATACTCTAAATAGGCTGTATGTACGTCCACCTGACGACGACCCTTATTTAAAACCCGAGCCGAAACTAGGTCAGCCCGACACGCGCCGATGGGAGATATGCTTGAAATAGGTCGCTACCGGGGGATAACTCTCGTGTGTTTTCGAAGGGGCCCTTAAAAGTGCATACCCACTCGCTTTGTATAAAGCGCATAATACAATAAATAGGCTGCATGAACGTCCCTCTGACGCTGACCCTAATTAAACACCCGAGCCGAAAGTAAGTCAGTCCGACAGGCAACCGACGGGAGATCAGCGCGAACTAGGGCGATTCCGGGGGATAGCTATTGTTTGTCCGAAAGGGGCCCTTAAAGGTACATACCCACTCGTCGTGGATATATCGAATACTTCGCTTAATAGGCTGTATCAACGTGTCACTGACGCCGACCCTAAATAAAACCCCGCGCCGAAACTAGGTCAGCCCGACACGCAGCCGACGGGAAATATGCTTGCAATAGGTCGCTTCCGGGGGATAACTCTTGTTTGTTCAAAGAGGGCCCTTAAAGGTGCATACCAACTCGTCGTCGATATATCGCATACTAGTAATACGCTAAATGGGCTTCATGTACGTCCCTCTGATGCCGACCATAATTAAAACTCCGAGCCGAAAGTAGGCAATCATGACAGGCAGCCGCCGGAAGATCAGCGTGCACTAGGTCGCGTCCTTTTGTTTTTCCGAAAGGGGCCCTACCTTCTTAAGGTTGCATATCGACTTGCCGTAGATATCGCGTATACTACGCTTAATAGGCTTGATGAACGTCCTCCTGACGACAACCCTAACAAAAACCGTGGGCCGAAACTAGGTCAGCCGAAGGTAGATCAGCGTGCGCTATGTCACTGCCTTGGGATAACTCTTGTTTGTTTGAAAGGGGCACTGAACGGTTCATACAAGCTGGTTGTGTAAATAATGCAAATGGCTTGCTAAATAGGCTTAAATTTAATAATATGATGAAAGGTTCAACCTATTCAATAAGATTGCTAAAAAGCTAAATAGACTGCATAGGCTGAATAGGTTTCTAAATAGTTTAAAAAGGATGTTTGTTTCAACCTATTTAATACACTTGTTGAAAGGCTTCTTAATTAATATGCTTGATATGCTAAATAGGATGTATTTTATAACAGACATGTACTAAACTTGCTAACTTCGCTTAATAGGCGAAAAATACTGGTACATACGCTTTTAGGATTTATTTTTTCAAAATATATACCAACCTCCCAAATAGGATGAAATAGGTATAAAAGAATATACTTAATAGGCTAAGTATCGTGTATTTTTCAACCTATGTACTGAACGTGTTAAATAGGCTAAAAATGGTGCTAAAAAGACTAAATATGATGCTTGTTTCAACCTATTTAATACACTTGTTGAAAGGCCTCTTAATATGCTTGATATGCTAAATAGGATGTATTTAATAACAGACATGCACTAAACTTGCTAAGTTCGCTTAATAGGCGAAAAATACTGGTACATATGCTTTTAGGATTTATTTTTTTCAAAATATGTACCAAACCTCCCAAATAGGCTGAAAAGAATATACTAAATATGCTAAGTATTATGTATTTTCCAACCTATCTACTGAACGTGTTAAATAGGCTAAATAGGCTAAAAAGGATGCTACAAAGATTAAATAGAATCCCAATAAATAGACGTTGAAAATACATTGTACCATGACGTTGAATGACCGTTGAATTTTGGTTGTAAATGAAAGTTTTTTTAGACGTCATTTTATGACGTTGATTCAACGTCATGTTTCAACCAAAATTCAACCATTTTTCGACCAAAATCCAACCATTCTACAGCCACTTCGCAACCAAACTTCAACCACATTGCACCCAAAATTCAACCACTTTGCATCGTTAAAATGTATGGTTCGCTTAACGTTCCCGAAACGTTGCGGAATAACGTTATAATTTAACCTAAAACGAACCTAAATCTAATTTTCATATTGAGGTTGAAAACCAACACATCTTTATTCTTGTATACACAAGTTTATTGCTTGAACATACACATATATGTGAAACCGAATTTCTAGCATACATGGTAGCTGAAATAATTCGCGTTCAGAATAAATCTGAGTCTGCCAAGAGTCTGCCAAAGCAAAAATCATCAAAAGACTATGACGGCAATTTATATTGACTAGCATACATGGTAATATAATCAAGCGTTACAACATCTTTAAATTTAATAATGTATTTTATGACTGTATCAATTCATAATTAAATTTGAAATTAACCTACAAGATCAATATTTTAATCATGTCATGCCCAACAAACGTTTTATATAAACTACATTTTACATAATTATATATTTCAATTTTAGATTTTAATAAAATTAATAATTTAGTTTAAGATAAAATTTTGAATTGTATTTATTTTTCAATTAACGTTGAATTCGGATTATCGGTGTTCATTTTATTTTTCACGAAATAACATGTGTTTTCAAGAATGTTTTCAACAACAAATTAGTACCAAAATTGACTAAGTGAACGTAGTATATTCAAAAGTGGTACGAAGTCTCCATGGTACGAGTTTCCCCATAATTACGAATTTGAATTTAAAGCAAGTGCATAATGATATCAATTTTAAGATTACAAACTGAAATAACAATAAACACCTACCTCGCAACTTCTTGTTTATCGTCGATTGTAGGTTCCAACTTCTCTTATTATTGAACAAAAATGTTTACATTCAATAACAGCACAGTTTGAAAATCCAATTAGCCAGTAGGTCAGTCGAGCGTGAAGCTCGATTGGTCATTGTCGGCTCGGGTACTACTTACATGTACCCCGGGTACTCTTAAGTATACTTACATGTACCCCGCGTACGGTAAATATACTTAATCGTACCCGGTCGATATTAGACTGTACCCAAGTATTTCCGCCCCAAATTCGATGTCTTAAAACGCGCTACCGATTACCTTAAATAAAACTTCTCTTTTTAAAAAATCTGCATCAACATGCTTTTTGAGTATGAGTTTCGATAATATAGATGCCATTTTACAGAAAATTGACATATATGTCAATATAATTATTTCCAAAAAAATAGCCGACAACGACCGATTTAGCGTTAATTTTCCCGGGTACGATTAAGTATATTTACCGTACCCGGGGTACATGTAAGTATACTTAAAGGGATCTTTTCACGCTTTGGTAAATTGACAAAATTGAAAAAAGTTGTTTCAGATTCGCAAATTTTCGTTTTAGTTATGATATTTGTGAGGAAACAGTAATACTGAACATTTACCATGGTCTAATACAGCCATTATATGCATCTTTTGACGATTTTAAAACCTAAAAATTATAAAGCGTTGCAACGCGAAACGATTGAATAATTTGGAGAGTTCTGTTTTTGTCGTTAAATTTTGTGAAACTACGAAGATTGCTTATATAAGGTATAAAATACGTTCAATATGTGTACACGGCGGAATAGCTCAGTAGGGTAAAGCGTTTTTATTTCAGGTCTCTGGCTGGACTCCAGGGGTCACTGGTTCGAAACCTGGTCCGGGCAATGTTCTTTTCCTTTTTTTAATTTTATTCTTGATTTTTTACTGGAGCTTTTACGATCCAATGTTTACATTTATCGATATAAAGCATTTAATGAATAAGTTAAAAAATGCCAAAATCTGTGAAAAGGCCCCTTTAAGAGTACCCGGGGTACATGTAAGTAGTACCCGAGCCGACAATGACCAATCGAGCGTTAGTAAGTGTGCTTGTAGTTTATTGTACTTAAAATTGTGTTCTTTGGGAAATAAAAAAATATGTAAAATACTTAACTCTAAATTCCAATTCCATACTTATATAGTTATACTTAACTCTAATAATGGGCTGGTATTATACTGCTTTCGATGATCTAGTACGTTTAGTGTATTTTTCACAACGTGTTGGATGACTTGCATTCATCCTTCGCCGTGTGACATTTTTGTCACTACTACAAATTCATGTAAAATGCTCTATGACATCGCCTGTTGGTGCAACATGTAAGTCTTAAAGAATAATTGTGCATATTGTTCCACTTTTTTCATCTGATGTACATGTATTCTGTATGTGCTTGTTAGCTATAAAAACGTTTGCTCTTGCACAATAAAACATTTTTTTTTTCAATTTTAACCAGTATACTGATGTAAATACTTTGATAAAAACGAGTTCACTGAAATGAAATGGTCGCGAAATTTTAAGCATACACATGTATGCATATTCAAGGCCTTTCCACTCTGAAGTTTAGTTAGGAAATAAATTTACAGCAAAAACCTTGTTTACTTTCTAACGAATTATCATGTATAGGTAGGAATTGTACAAGCAACGATTTAATAGATGCAAAGTCGACTCAAATATAAGTGATCTAAAACGACAGTCGATTTTCGACCAAGCAATATCCATTCGATCTTTCATATATTTATACAACTCATATATGTATACTAGAGTTACATCTTCGTCTGCTACTATATTCGCGAAATTGTGAAACATAAATAATAACTACACCGTTTTATGTTTAAATATAGGTATGACAGACAGGTACCGCGCAACAATAAGCAGTCAAATTGTGTTAATAATAAACAATTAGTATGCAAGTCCTAGTGAAAATGTACAGAAAAACAAAAATCGTGTTCAGCCTGACAATTGCAAAAAGTATTCAAAACCGACATCGGCATGTGCATCTACATTCATTGGTGGCAAATATTAGACAGTACTTGAGTACATTCACTGTGTATATATTCATGCCTGGTCTGTATTTGTAGCATAACTGCTACGAATAGCTTTTACTGTTACGGAGACGCTATTTGCTTTGCTGATGCGAGGTTTAAAAATGTAAAATGGCGTTACTTAAATGATCATGAGGGAGTTATCCCAAAAAACGCGAGATTCAGATTGTGTATAACGAATGTGTGTTATTGGCATTTGTAGTCCAATAGTCCAAAATAATTTTAATTTCAGTTGTACAATGTTCTCTGAAAAATCGTTTAACATACTGTACGAGTATTTCATACAAATAACTATCCGATATAATTATTACCTTGTCGCAAACCCATTTATGTATGTCAAGTGACGGTTTTGTCAAGTGTTGATATGTCGAAACTTATTTACCCACCCCTTTAGGCACTGAAGATCAATCAAAATACATTAATAGAAAGCGTTGTATGTAACGTTAAGCATTATTGCATTAAGCATAAGTAACTTTAACAGATATTTGTGTGAATAATCATACACTATGCGAACATCTGTTCCGTACAGAGCTTAATTAATATTTGATCATAACTTAGAGAAAATGCAACACGTAACCGAACTTCAAAAGCACCCATGTACAGTATCATCAATTGTACGAACATGTTGTCATGAATTATCTCGATATTTAAGGCATGTAGGAGAGTAAAAGCGATAGAAAAATCTTAG
The DNA here is from genome assembly GCF_020536995.1 of Dreissena polymorpha. Classification (NCBI taxonomy): domain Eukaryota; kingdom Metazoa; phylum Mollusca; class Bivalvia; order Myida; family Dreissenidae; genus Dreissena; species Dreissena polymorpha. Next base: position 69,335,558 of record NC_068357.1, read on the forward strand.
TTAAAACTATAATAATGTGTGAAATGCTATGAGCAAGAATCATTTAACCGCGTAATGCCTTTTTTCGTGATGAAATAGCAAGTGCGTTTCCATCGTGCTCACTGAACACATGTCGACTTGCAAGCACACCATGTGTGAAGAGCTCGATTGCGTTTGGGTGGTCGACCAATAACTTACGTACAAGGGCCCTGTGCACAAAATGTCTTACACTTTACACATCGTTTGATCATATAACGTAGATTTTCAGCTCAGCTGACTAGGATCGTTTTTGACATAGATTTAAATGAGAAAATGATGCGACATGAACTATAATGTCCATTAGAATTGCGTAAATTATCTTATTTTAGGAAATGAAAACGTACAAAAAATGTTCCTATATAACGGTTTTATATATGTGTTGACAACAATGTCCATGCTAATTTGCATAATTTGTTGAATACCATTGTTAATATATTTCCAAAAATAAAACACAGTAGAACTAACAATGATATTGAATAACACTATTACTAATTACGAACATAATTGTGTAGTCATTTACATAATTTAAGAACTATTTTATTTTGTAAACTTTAAAAATAGCGATTACTTGGCTCCAATTTACTGGGTACTTATCGATTAAGATGAACAATTGTGTTTCTAGTTTGGGTCCCGGCATCAATAAGACAGTTTTCAATAAATGGAGAAATTATATTCAGACACTTACTGTGTATATTTATATATGTTTGAATCGCTATAGCGTTCTATTGCGTGTTATTTATAAGTGTGCCTTTAATCAAGTTGCCAGCATATGTTGTTCAAACGTTAATGTTAAACATATTTCCATAACATCAGATTAACTTGATTATACAAGTATTGTAATACTACAAAAGGTTATCCATTTCATTGTCGTGAATTACTTCCTTGTAACCACCAGATATATTACAATAGGCATAGATACAATTTAATCTATAGCCTAGTTAGAAAGTAATTTATTATTGTTTAAACGGTACCGCTTTTAAAACCGAAAGTAGGATTTCTAGACGTATACGTCCATTTCGACAAACGCGATTATTTTTAAGTCTTAAAGCGCAAACAAGACGGATTTCTATCTTGTAACCACCAGATATATTCCAATTGGCAGTGAAAAAATATGTTTCTTATTTATACTGAAACTTACTATGTCATGTATTTTATTTCAAGGCTTTAAGGCATCTCTTGTTTCAATATTGTATGGTTTCGACTTTCAAAGCTAGAGGATTGATAACTATTCAAAAATAAATCTGCAATTTTTATTTACATGCATATATGTATATGATTGATAATACAAATTAAATAATACCAACTACATGCGAATAATTGAAGATATATACCTTCATGTGCATAGGTCGTCTATATACACACTCAGTAAAATACAATTGTTGTCAAAATATAACCTTTGTTTGAACTTATATTCACAATCGGTCATATTAAAAATAGAACACTATTTTTATGTCAGAATCATAGAAACAACAGTTATAACTGCACGAATAAGTAATAACTTAAACATGTATCAATATGTTTTTGATGTGTTGCCCTTTCTTTCAACTAACTTCGTCATTAGTGAGGTAAACGAAGCCACAATAAAATATTTCGAATGCATTCTTTGAAATTAATTAAATGAAGTAGCGAGTAACGAGTTTGCAGCAAAAAAAAACATTTAATTTTATAGCCTCCAAAACCATGCCTGCATTATGAGCACCACATAAAATAGTTTGTAATTTGTTGATGCCCGAGACTACATATAATAACACAGTAAGATCAAGTGAAGTTATTTGTTGTTATGCATTTATGCTGTTGCTTTACATGCAGCGTTATTTTATTAAGTTATAAATTCTTACTCAACATTTAACATCTAACAAGATGAACAAGAATGAGTGAGAGCTTGGATACCCGGGATAGACGTAAAAATTCCATGCGAACTGACGTTATTAGAAATTTCATTCAGGTTGGAATAAAAGCATGAGTCTGATGAAAGACTAGCACGCGTGATGATAATTTAATCAAATAACAATCACAACAAAGCATCACATCTGTAAATCTATCGAATAACTATAACAACTTATGAACATAGTGTTGGGTAATTATGAACAACAGGCAATTAAAGATCACAGACCCAGTTACACACATACCCCACCCAGAATCTGTGTTCAGCAGCTGAGGACTTTAAATTAAATTGCTGATGCCAAGTGCATTTATATTAACCATATGCTGCAATGTGTGTATTCTCTTTGCGACGGTCCATATTCGAAAATACGAAAAATATTTAGTGCGAAATATTTTTATTTGAAATTAATGGAACAAAATATGACAGGCTTATTAAGTTTATAAAATAAAGAGTTTAGTTTAAACGTATTGATTAAAGCTCGATTGAATCGAAAGCCGTTTACCAATATAAATGCTATCGAGTCGATGTTCTGGGTAGAAACCCAGGAAACTTGGTATCTTTGGAGGAGGCTTAAGAACCTGTGACGCCCGATCGTTAAGCGGACAACACTTAAATCAGAGACGATTGATTTAACGTTGTTAATAAAATGCGATTAACGTGTTTTATGTGTTCCAGTATTTCAGTTCTAGAGCGCTAGCAAATCTGTTGACCATAGATTCTCGACTTCAAAACGGAACAGTAAATATGATTTGCCCAGTAAAGCATAGCATTCGCTGTTCCAAAGGACTTGCATTTAATAAAAAAAAGACAGCAACTGATAGGCATTTCTTCAGTCATTATTGAAATTCTACGTGTGTTTAGTATCGTAAACTGTTGAAATAATATAAACAGAATAGGCAGATGTCAAATTAAGACATTTGAAGAATAATCAATAAGGTTTAACAAAAATACAAATCAAAGATAAAATATGCAATACGTCACATGAATAAGTTTTCCCCTATGAGTTTAGTCATAACATAAGTTGTTACATAATGGTTTGTCTCTTGAACGTCCCGTCGTTGGACTTCAGCACACAATTATAGCGAATATGAATGCACATAATACATGGAAGTCATGGAAGTACGACACTTGCGCTCAGCTTGTGTTTTCAAACGTGACAAGTTGGAAATTATTATGAAGCCATTCGAGGGTTTTTTCTCTCGGCATGTACGCCGTTTGGGCAATATTGGAACGTTGTTATACACGTTTTCGTAATATAAATTATAACACCGTCCCTACTTACTCATGACATACTAAATACACCGGCTAATTTGCGTTGTTACTTTTAACATAACTGGTACGATGAAGTGGTTTTTTTACATTTTAACAGTTAAAACGCTATTCCACAAACATAATAGAAATTGTATTTAATAGGATGAACTTCATCGGTTAAACCGCTCCTACCTTGACTACGTTTATGAAGAACAAGTGTGTTATGGATAATCAGATACCAAAATCAGCTCCATTGGATTAATTGTATTTTATATTTAATATGCTCAGGATGCACATCATTCAATAAAACAGATTTAAAGTAGAGTCTGTGTAAAGATATAAATCTTTAACGTAGGTTAAAGTTACGATATTTTCAATTTATATTAGATTATTATATCTTCAGATTGACATTAAATGCTTGAAATATTCGGGAAAATAGCGTTGAACAAGTGCATCACAGCTATTTCCAGCATAAACAAAAACCTCCAATCATGAATTTAGGCAGGCTCTTAACTGGTTTAATCCTTCCAAATGTAAATTTAGTTCTTCATCTATCATACACAGCGCCAACGGTAATGCGATTATTAAAACTAAGTATAAAAAGCTAATATTATTTTTTTCTAAATACTTGAATTTTCATTTATTATTATTCAACGACACTTTTTCAATAACGTCGCTACGAACCAAGCTGAAATCAAGGTGGAGAGCACTAATCTGTTTTGTGCAGTTCAAATATCATGGGTATTTCTTCCCCCGATGTATGTGTGCGTGCGTGCGCTTGCGTGCCCGCGTGTGTTATTTCAGTGTGCTTTTGCATTACTTACGACAAACTTAATTTTATTCTATAAAGATATCGAAAAGCTCTTCAGATGCTACCCTTTATTCGATTCTTAGAGGACTAGAGCAGAACAAGTAAAGACGTGATTGAATTTCGATCTGAGGCCTGCACATTTATATTCATGCTCCTTTATATTGTTCATATAAGATTTATATTTATTCAGCTAGAGGAGTTATCATGAAATCACCAAACGTTTTAAGTGAACACGTAACGCCAATAGTTGGACTGTTTGTATTCAAATATATGCATATTAAATATAAATAAAACTCGAATATATTCCGTTCAATTTTCTTTAAAAAAAACAATGTTGTCAAGCAAATTCACAAATATCAGTACGAAAAACAAACATATACAACGTAAAGACAACAAAACAGATTGTACAGCCAAATACAAGTGTACGCAAACATTTACAAATGACAATGGTGTGTACAACTACATTCATCATTCGATTGTGTTTCCATTGTTTATCAAGCATCAATATGCATCATGATAGCATATGTCTGGTAAATGTACGAACTAGTTCCAGCTTACTCGTTGTTCTACTAATAACTTTTTCATTCAAATACTATCAATACATTTTGGCCGTACTCTGTGAAAAAGGGGTCTAATGCATGGGCATTAAGTGTCGTCCCAGATTAGTCTGTGCAGTTCGCACAGGCTTATCAGGGACGACACTTTCCGCGTTTATGATATGTTTCGTTTAAAGATTTAAGCACACGCATTAAAACCCCTTTTCACATAGCGCGGTTCATTTCAAAGGAAAGTTTTACAATAGGTCATTTGCAATAAATGAAGAACATCATGAAAACGTTCATTTGCAAATGGTGTTTTCATATTTAAATAGTTGCAAGTGTTGATTTTCTCAGCATATGTTCACTTTTTTCAGCACCGGAGCAATTTTAACATTTAGATTACATTTAAAACAATTGTGTTGGACTATTTGTATTTGAAACAACGAATGTTCTATGCGAAGCTTTAATTTAAAAATTAATCACAAGTATGGGGTATGCAAAATAACACGCAACTTCAAATGCGTTCGAGTACAACACCATCGATTTCCCAAAAAATGTTCGCATCTATAAGAGTGATAATTAAGCACTTAGAAGTGTACAGTCGATCGGAAAATCGGAGTTGAAACAATTACAACGTGAACAAATATCTAATAAGTAATCTTTTACCCACTTAATTTATTCTTTCAAGTAACAGGTTCTCTTTCAATGTTCACACTCAGCACGTGTCGCCGTGTAAGCATACCATGTGTCAAGAGCTCCAATATGTGTGGGTGGTCGTCCTATGAGATACATTTTCCCACAGGTGTTGGGCGCGTCGCCATTTCACTAAAACACTATCGATATGTCATAAAACAACATTGTTCATCACTTTGACAAAACAATCTGATATAAAATATATGTTCATATATAGTATATCGAAAATATTGTGTTCAAAGTGATGAAACATGTTGTTTTATGAGATATCGATAGTGTTTCAGTGAATTGGACAAGCGCCAACATCTGTGCATTTTCCATGCTCTGTGTGCACAAAAATCTTATTTACTACGGTGTGCTCATTTACGTATGCTAAGGAAGTTTACTCTGTACCATTATTACTCGACGTTGTGTTTGTGCAATTGACTCGATTTTATTTTCAGCTACGTTGTGCTCGTTTACGCTTGCTCATGTATTTGACAAATTGACAAGGTGCTTGTATTCAGCGACGTTGTGTTCGCCCATGTATGGGTATGTTTTTACATGAGACTGTTTTGTATAGACGATGTGCTGGTTGTTTACGTTTGTATGGCGTGTCAAACGTTGCAAAATTCAATGTTTCCATATGTATGTGGTATATTTGCATATATATGTTGTATAAGTTCATATGTATATGGTAAAATCCATATATATGTGGTATATTTGAATATATATATATGTTGTATATTTTCATTTGTGTGTGGCATAATTGCATATATATGTTGTATAAATTCATATATATGTGGTAAAATCCATATATATGTGGTATATTTGAATATATATGTTCTATATCTCCATTTGTGTGTGGTATAATTGCATATATATATGTTGGATAATTTCCATATATATGTTGGATAATTTTCATATATGTTGGATAATTTTCATATATATGTTGGATAATTTTCATATATATGTTGGATAATTTATATATATATATTGGATAATTTTCATATATATGTTGGATAATTTTAATATACATATGTTGGATAATTTTCATATATATGTTGGATAATTTTCATATATATGTTGGATAATTTTCATATATACGTTGGATAATTTTAATATATATATGTTGGATAATTTTCATATATATGTTTGATAATTTTCATATATATGTTGGATAATTTTCATACATATGTCCTATAATTTGCATGCTGGGAAATATTTTAACGGGTATGACTAAACAACGGATATGGCTTTTTCGAGCGTTAAGTGCGTTCATCAAACATCATGGCCGACAAAGACGTGAGTAAAATGATTACGCATTTGGTTTCAAATTCTAAGTCTCAAAAGGCAAACAAATATTAAGTTTTGGAGCATTACTACAGTATAAATGTGCACATTTATTATCCTGCAATTATTAGTAACATTATGGTGTTCTTTCATTTTGTTTGAGCAGTATCTATTAATTCGGATATGCACACTTCGGCTTATTTTTTATCATGAAAGACGGTGGTTTAACAAATGCAATTTCCTGTAATTTCATCTTCTTCCAATATTTTATTGATATAATCTTTAGTATCATCGATTTTAAAGCATGATTTTGCCATTTGTTAAAGAAGTCTCTTTAAGCTAAACTGTTTTTTCAGTACATTTGTTGTCAGTATTGATGGAGAAGAGCATCACATCATAGCATCTGCAACCCTTGTATAGGCCATGAATTCAGATAATATGCTTAAACTTATAATATTTGTAACTTGAAAAAAAAAACACAATTATTATGTCAAATTTGGAATTATTAAGTGTGATTATTGTCAATCAGATACCAATATTTCATTTTCAATTTTATTCATGTCAAATAAAATATACCTTACCACCAAACTGATGCTCGATTGGTAATTGTCCACTCGGTTACTAGTAACATGTACCTCGGGTACATGTAAGTATTCTTGCATGTACCCCGGGTACGGTAAATATACTCAAACGTACCCAGCCGATTTTAGACTGTACCCAACTGTTTATTCTCGCCCCAAAAGCACGCTACCGATTACGGTAATTACGAAACAAACTGCTATTTTAAAAAATGCATGAACATGCTTGTTGCGTATGAGTTTCGATAATATAAATGCTATTTTAACAGAAAATTGACTTAAATATGAAAATAATTAATTTAAAAAATAATTGCTGACAACGATCTATTTAGCGCTAAAGTTCCCGGGTATGAATGAGTATATTGACCATACCCGGAGTACATGTAAGTATGCTTAAGTGTACATGGGGTACATGTAACTAGTACCCGAGCCGACAATGACCAATCGAGCCTAACTGACCATCCCATTCCTTATTTACGCTCTTCAAGCCTCTTTAAACATTGAAATGCGTTCATCATTATAATTGATTGAAGATGTGGTGACACTTTGTATTTCAGACCATTCAATCAGGCAACATGCCTATGAGTACATTTTATCTGTGCTGAGGCAAGGTTTGTCATTCACATTTTTCTTACTTTTTACTTTCAAATGAAACTTGCAAATGTGATTGGTTACATGTTTAATGATAATTAGGGATTCAAATAATACAAAAAAGTGCATGTGCTTGTCTTTTTTTCCGATTGTTTATTGCGAAAAAAAGTGATTGTTTTGTTTTAATTTGAAAGGAAACATTGTGATGTGGTCACTCCTTAAAATACTGAATGTTTTGTAATTGGTAAAATATAATGGGTAGCCGCAAATGCGCATATATCACAAAAACTTGCTTTACTTTCTGTCTCAAGAAGCACAGAGGTCAGGAGGCATCTAATGCATAAAATGAGTTGCGGACCTTTTTTATGACTATAATAACCGTGTGTGTAAACAAGGTTTACCATTACTGTACATGAATTGATTTTAAACTTAGTTCATTTATGTTTGTTCATTTTAAAGACAAGCCTCTACATTAAAAATTATTTGAAAACTAACCATCACAATCGAAAATGCCATATTGCAATGTATAAAAAATCCTATAGCTACTGAAAGAGATTTTATTATCCCCCGCCATAGGCGGAGGGATATTGTTTTGGCGATGTCCGTCCGTCCTTCCGTCCATCCGTCTTTCCGTCCGTGCGGCACTTTTGTGTCCGGAGTCATATCTTGGAAGTGCTTTGGCGGATTTCATTGAAACTTGGCGTGAGTATATATATGGGTAAGAAGATGATGCACGCCAAATGGCATTGTACACCATCTATTAATAACGGAGTTGTGGCCCTTTGTATCTTAAAATAAATGCTTTTTTTGTGTCAAATATAACACTTTTGTGTCCAGAAGCATATTAACGTGGGATATCAATTCAATGGATTTGGTTGTTTATTTTGTATTGCAGGGAAGACAAGTGCTGGTAGTCCTAGTGATGGTGGTGGCGGTGGTGGTGGGGGGGGGGGGTAAGGCTGTTGGTGATGATGATTGTGATTATGACAAGGATTGTAATGCTGATACGGATAATTCTGATGATAATAATGGTGTACGTGAGTGGATAATTATACGCCCACAAACGAAGTTTAGGAGGGTATATAGGAGTGAGCTTGTCTGTCTGTCGGTCGGTCTGTCTGTCGGTCCGTATTAAGTGTCCGCTCTCTAATTCAAGTTGTTTTCACCCGATCTTCACCAAACTTGGTCAGATGTTGTATCAAGATGATGTCTAGGTCAAGTTCGAATATGGGTCATGCCGGGTCAAAAACTAGGTCATGGGATCACTTAGTGCGTTTTAAACATTCAGCATGGTGTCCGCTCTCTTATTCAAGTAGTTGTCATCCGAGCTTCACCACACTTGGTCAGAAGTTGTATCTAGATATGTGTAGGTAAAGTTCGAACATAGGCCATGGCGGATCAAAAACGAGGTAATGGGGTCACTTAGTGCGTTTTTAACATTGAACATGGCGTCCGCTGTTTTATGTGAAGACAGCATGCAAAATATTCTGTGTCAATGCGGCATGTGGGGGTATTCGTTACGTCTGTGACAAAACTCTAGATTATTATGTTTATGATAGTTGTGAGGAAGATGATAGTGATGGTAAGGATGGTGAAGATGGTGACAATGATGATGGTGTTTGTGGTAATTATGATCATGGAAATGATTATTATGCTTAATGGGGGGTAATGATGATGGTGATAATTGATGATGTTGATGATAGTTATGATTATGCAAAATTTGGTGGTTGAATTAAGGGTACATGTATTGCTGACAAGGATCATTATAATGATGAATATGGGTGACCATGAGCGGATGATGATTTATTCTGCTGTTGATGTTGACAAAAATGAGGATTTATGATGGTGATGATGAAATTCATTGAGTTTATTTCCTACTTTGTATTTATAACACAAATACATGTTTAGGAATTTTCATTATATCACACATTTAACCTGTATTGTGTTATAAATTAAATCTTATCGTTACAACATAATAAACTCATGCACAATCTTATGACCAACCTCTAAAAGTGCAGCTTTCTAAAACGCAGCATAGAAGTTGGCCTATCATGCTGTGAATGTTATCACACCCTTTCACAATGATTCTTAAAGCAATGGTCAAGGCCTGCTCAAAAGTGATCAAAATTTGAAGTGTGTATGTAGGAAAGGGTTATGATATTTAACAGTTCTCTATTACGCACAATGTATAAGTGTTTATGTCTTGCCATTATTTATAGATGTGTGTTAATGTTATTGTTTTAGATGCTGTAATTATACCCCCATTACCATTGGTAATGGGGGCTATATAGGAGTCACTTTGTTGGTCTGTCTGTCGGTCTGTCCCAAAATTTCATCTTATCTTCAACAAACTTGGTCACAAGTTGTATCTACATGATGTGTAGGTCAAGTTTGAATATGGGTCATGCCTGGTCAAAAACTAGGTCACGGAGTCACTTAGTGCGTTTTAAACTGAAAGTTTTTCCGAAACATAACTGTCATTTATCGTTAGATTTTAAAATGACTTGGTACATTTATTCACCATCATGGAACGGTGTGTCGTGCGAATGAAGTACGTCGATATCTCCAAGGTCAAGGTCACATTGGAGTTCAAAGGTCAAAATGCTTTTCCGGACAAGAACTATGTCATTTATCGTTAGATTTTAAAATGAATTGGTACATTTGTTCACCATCATGGGACGGTTTGTCGCTCAAAAGAATTATGTCGATATCTCCAATGTCAAACTTTAAGTTCAAATGTCAAAAATGGCCATAAATGATCTTGTCCGGGCCATGACTATGTCATTCATTGTGGGATTATAAAATGACTTGGTACATTTGTTCACAATCATTGGACGGTGTGTCATGTGAAAGAATTACGTCGATATCTCCAAGGTCAATGTTACACTTGGAGTTCAAAAGTCACAAATGGCCATAAATGAGCTTGTCCGTCCATAACTATGTCATTCATTGTGAGATTTTAAAATGACTCTGCACATTCATTTTGATCAAAGTCATTGGACGGCGTGTCATGCGAAAGAATTCAAGAGTTCAAAGGTCAACATTGCCATAAATGATAATGGCATAATAATTCTTAACAATCGCCATAAATAAGCTACTTTTTGTGAAGACAGAGGTTAAATGGTTACATAAATTAAGTATGTGGAATATATGAAACAAGGCACAATGAAACAAACTGTCGATTAACTCTCTTACAAATCCGTTTTTGTAAACAGATCTAAGACGCACGCAGGTATAGAAAATTCAAACAGTTACTAATCTTTACCATTAAGATCGACTTGTATTCACATAGCAATTTTTTCGAACACTGACAAACACGTGTGGTTAGTTCACAAAATATCTCACTAGCAAAATGTGTTGTTTTCTTTGTGCCTCATGCACAGTGGAATTTAATGTGTGTCTCAAAACACGGTCATTTCGTGCTATAGCTCGTTTTCTTCTTCTTTTGTATACCGCAAGCAGTTTTCCTGATCATGTTTATAATTTATAACGCAAATTATTAAACTTTCGTTGTTGTTTTTACCAAGAGTCATGATTGAACATTTTCCGTTTCGTCAGGTCGCACAATATAAAACGTCTATTCAAGTTATGTCACTTACTAGTAGAATGACGTTCCATTTTATTTCACATTATATCACTGGTCGCATTACACCAGTGTTATATATTTTATATAACTTATATAAGTAATATAATTTTATAAAATCTATATGAATTATATAATTCGACAATCTAAAGAACAATAAAGCATAAAGTGTCAATCTTATAAAAACAAATGTGTGCCCGTTCTATTTGCAAATTGTTGCACTCTTGTGTCCTAAATTTTTTTTCCATTTAATTTTAGCAATTAGTATTTATAAAGTATTATTCACCTGATTGCATGTAATAAGAATCGATGTATGTATCACCGTACTGGGATAATGTTAACTTAACGTTTTAGTCTGGGCTCTCTAAAAAAACGGCTGTACTTTCTTCTTTTACAAGTGATAAACAACGCACGTCAAACTATCATATTTGATAAACATGCAGCGAGATTCATATAGTGATGAATTATGCTACTATTTATCAATGATTGTGTATGATGTGTGATTAATGGTTAAGTCACTGACTTAATGAATACCGATCATGATAAGAAGGAAATGACAGAGCTGCGAAAGCATACACGCAGATTTACGTAAGGAAGCGAGCGTTAAACTGAGAAATAGATAAAAGTATCTTAAGTGAAACTACGGGGTTTCAAATATATGAGTAATGCAATATGTATGCTTTTGAATCTTTTAGTTTGTTTCATTTTTTCCATCGTCTTTACTTTTTCAACCCGTCTTGGACAATATTTTTCTATCATAATATTGCAAACGAAAAAAGTAACAAGAAAAAAGTAACCAACTGTTTTAAGAATAAGGATTCAATCTAAGAAATATTTTTGTTACGTCTAGCACTATTATTTATCCCTTTGTCTTGGAATGGTTTCGAAACATGAACCTCCGTGGTTATTGAGACTTTTTATTGAAATTTAGGCTATTCACGCAAGTGGTCGCCGTCCCAAACTCGAGTTTAATATACGAATGGTGGGTAAATCGCCAAACAGTTGCTGCTGTCTCACATCTTTTTGGGCAATACTACAGACCCATGTTCAACTCTGGATAAGTGACTTACTCGTACTTGTTCTGATGCGAGGCAACACGAGTCCGCTCTTGGCGCCGTCTACCGCTTGTCCAACGATGACAAAGGGATACAGGAGCTATCGGAACGGTACCGCCGCTCCTTCCTTTACTCCTTGATTGCCGTGTAGGCCTGGCAACGGCAACGTGGAATGAAGAGTTGGATTTCATAATAAGGTCTAGTTAGTAAATATTTTTTATTTAAGGGTCGCACATATTTTGACAATAGATCCGGCAACTGACACAGAACGGAATATGTTTCCAAAACTTGAGCAATTTCGAAAATGTTCATAACTCAAAAATTAGTATCCATATTAGTGGCTGTAAACGCATATTAAAAGTTGGTAATACGTGTCTACCTTTGAAAAGGAAAATGCATGAGTCCTCTGTTTCTGACAAAATTGTAAAAGTATGTAGCATTCGAACTGATTATTAGCAGTAAGTTTGTGTTGGATAAGCAAACCAAAGAACATATAGGAATAGAACTGTAAGCTCGAAGAATATTATAATACCGTCAAAATTCATTTGACCATGAATTGCTGTTCATATTATTCAGAATGATGGACACATAGTTTATTTAACCTTATTGTACTTGGTTTATACTATAAACACCTTATAATATTTTACACAAATACTCTATAGCGCGTGCTTTGATTTTCTTCTTATTTGTCTTGTCATTTGTAATTACATGTATTGGATAATCATTTTAATCAGGTATAATGTATTTGTATATGGAAATGCTTGTTTTGTCCGTATTTGTCAGTTATTTCTTTAAAGGGATCTTTTCACGCTTTGGTAAATTGACAAAATTGAAAAAAGTTGTTTCAGATTCGTAAGTTTTCGTTTTAGTTATGATATTTGTGAGGAAACAGTAATGCTGAACATTAACCATGCTCTAATATAGCCATTATATGCATCTTTTGACGATTTTAAAACCTAAAAATTATAAAGCGTTGCAACGCGAAACGATTGAATAATTTGGAGAGTTCTGTTTTTGTCGTTAAATTTTGTGAAACTACGAAGATTGCTTATATAAGGTATAACAAGAAATATCTTTAAAAAAGATATACGGCGTAAATAGTTTAATGAATGAGATCAAGGATAGCGAATGTCTTTTTCTGTGCAGTTCTTAGCTGCATCACACGCAGTACGGGATGTTACGGGGAGTTTTCGCGGCTTATTTTACATTATAACATATTGCTGGTCATAAACCTATAGATACAAAACAGAAAACCAAAAGAAGAATGGAAGTGAAATTTAAACATATGAGTCAACCGGCCACACGAGAAGTATCCGTATTTATAGGCGCGTTCTTCGAACAAACCTGTTTTAGTGGTTTGTCGGGCATTGCTATTTGATTCGATTATTAACAATATCAATTATCATCGTGCTAATGCTTAAAGGGGCCTTTTCACAGATTTTGGCATTTTTTAACTTATTCATTAAATGCTTTATATCGATAAATGTAAACATTGGATCGTAAAAGCTGCAGTAAAAAATCAAGAATAAAATTAAAAAAAGGAAAAGAACATTGCCCGGAGCAGGTTTCGAACTAGTGACCCCTGGAGTCCTGCCAGAGTCCTGAAGTAAAAACGCTCTAGCCTACTGAGCTATTTCGCCGAATACCGACCTTGACGTATTTTATACGTTATATAAGCAATCTTCGTAGTTGCACAAAATTTAACGACAAAAACAGAACTCTCCAAATTATTAAATCGTTTCGCGTTGCAACGCTTTATAATTTTTAGGTTTTAAAATCGTTAAAAGATGCATATAATGGCTATGTTAGAGCATGGTAAATGTTCAGTATTACTGTTTCCTCACAAATATCATAACTAAAACGAAAATTTGCGAATCTGAAACAACTTTTTTCAATTTTGTCAATTTGACAAAATTGAAAAAAGTTGTTTCAGATTCGCAAATTTTCGTTTTAGTTATGATATTTGTGAGGAAACAGTAATACTGAACATTAACCATGCTCTAATATAGCCATTATATGCATCTTTTGACGATTTTAAAACCTAAAAATTATAAAGCGTTGCAACGCGAAACGATTGAATAATTTGGAGAGTTCTGTTTTTGTCGTTAAATTTTGTGAAACTACGAAGATTGCTTATATAAGGTATAAAATACGTCAACAATGTGTACTCGGCGGAATAGCTCAGTAGGCTAAAGCGTTTTTACTTCAGGACTCTGGCAGGACTCCAGGGGTCACTGGTTCGAAACCTGCTCCGGGCAATGTTCTTTTCCTTTTTTTATTTTTTTTCTTGATTTTTCACTGGAGCTTTTACGATCCAATGTTTACATTTATCAATATAAAGCATTTAATGAATAAGTTAAAAAAAGCCAAAATCTGTGAAAAGGCCCCTTTAAAGTAATATTATGGGCATTTTGCACTGTTGAATTGAGCTGAAAAGAATTAACAGGTCAAAATAGTTAGTTAAAATGTGGTTACTGATTAATTATCTGCAACTCACCTTGCTACCAGTTGTTTATAAAAATATATTTTATATTCGATATTCTTACGTGACCCACCCAGTCCTGTAAGCTGAAATGATCAACAATAAAACAATTTCGTGTCTTTGTGTCGTATGAACAAATCTGCACTAAAACTAAATTTAGGTTCAACTCGTAAACGCATGAGCAGTTGTCAAACGAAAGTACGGTTGATATTCAAATGCATTATTTTTCTCTTTCTGGTATATTGTTTTAGTATGATGATGCTGCATTAATTAATATAAGTGTATATGAAGTAGAAACATCAAAAGTAATCAACGGTTGCGATAGACACCTATAAACTGTTACATGCTCATAATATCACTTTAGTACATTAGGCAATATGGACGAATCATTATTGTTAAATTTATCAACAATAATATTTATCCATGTATTGTTGAAAACACATTAAGAATCTATTATTTACATACCATAATTATATTGCTGAATATCTTCATTTAACATATTTCTGGTCTAAAGAAAATTCCAGGTCACCTAGTTCACGGATAGCGTCTTTATTATATAACGATTATTTTACTGGCCGCCAACTCCGGTGATGACCTGTATATAAACTCTGAATGTCCGCGAATTGACCCGATATACCTCGCGGGTTGAAATGCAATGCTTTAAAGTGAGGCCTCGCTTCCATTGCTCTTTATACTTTTACATGTTAACATGTTGACAGGAATAAGGAAGTAAGTACTAAATATGAGAACATAGCCTTTTAAGTATAAACGCTCTTGCGCTGGTAATACTCTGAAAATAAAAGGTGTACGCACAAACTGTATTGATGTCGAGAATTGAGTGTAAAACTGTTCTATCTATTAAGCCTTTTCATTCGAGATAAAATTGTTTCATACAGTAAAACAGTGTTGCAAAGACGCGGATATGTTTCCAATGTTCTGGTGGTATACTCAAATCAGCCAATGGAATAAATGAAGTGTATTCATTCGTACCTAGCCGCGGGAAATTTTATTGGAATTTTATTGGACACTTACAAAGGTCAGGCTAAGGTGAAAAGCTGGCTTATGCAGCTTACGCCGAAAAAACGTCAACAATGAGTACACGGCGGAATAGCTCAGTAGGCTAAAGCGTTTTTACTTCAGGACTCTGGTAGGACTCCAGGGGTCACTGGTTCGAAACCTGCTCCGATCAATGTTCTTTTCCTTTTTTAAATTTTTTTCTTGATTTTTTACTGGAGCTTTTACGATCCAATGTTTACATTTATCAATATAAAGCATGTAATGAATAAGTTAAAAAAATGCAAAATATGTGAAAAGGCCCCTTTAACGGCACAGGCACAAACATTTTTAAAGTACAACAGTTGTATCTTCTGTTATAAACATGAATGTTTATACCGTAAAATTGACAAACTGCTTTACTATAAGAAATATCGAAAATAATATACATAATGATGCGCAAATGATTTGAACAGTTACAAAATGACTTGATGGTACTGATTGATCTGGTATTCCGTCAGAACTTCAATGTTCCACCTCGGTTTCTCAATAAATATTTTTCATTTGACAAATTGAGACCTTTAACCAAGTCGCATATAGATCGTTGGACTTATGCATTCTACAACTAGATCTACGTGAATATATATATATATATACTTTATGTGCATGCATATAACAAACCGCCTACTGACAGCAAATATGCCTTACATATTCTTTTTGATTCAGCAGATACCAGCATATATGTGGTTATTTTCCGAAGAACTGACCCTAAACACATTAAGTGGTAAGAGTTTGCGCTTACAGGCGTTGAAACACGCCTGAAAAAACGTTTTAAAATACATTTAAACTAACTTCCTGCCTATGATAACCAACGCCTTCAACGGTTATAAAGAAATATTAACCACATATAGATAACATGTTCAAAGTGTGTCTTGATAATTGCTATTGAATAAAATTTAAATTACAGTTGAAGATCATCATTTAAAAATATGTGTTCAACTGTTGTAATAAAAATCACGCATATTAACATATTATAAACTGTTAAAAATAGTGGAAAAATACATGCTAATAATTTTGTTACATTATGTTGGTACCATATTTCAATCACACGCGTTCATGACATATATTTATATTGTCTTGCCTTCAAAATAAATGTTCGCCCTAAAAGTGCTTTAAAAAAGACAAAAACATTTTGTGCATATGTTATTAATTGTTTTTATAAATTTGTATTGGTTTTTGTTTGTACAATTTATTGAACATTATTTATTTAATTTTAAATTCAAACAAATTTACGTAAATCAATTTTATTTTGTAACTTTAAGATTTCAAACTGTATATAGCATATGGTTTATTTCAGTAACTCACCAAGTCTTTACTTTGGAATAAACAAATAACTCAGATGTGAGGTTCAAAAGCGTAATGATAATTCATTTACATAGCTATCGTAACAATGACAATGCGCAGAGCATAACTTCAATAGTGATATGTGCAAAATAATGTTCTGAATAACTGTGACTCTGCATGAACATATTGTTTCATAATAATGCACAATATAACATGTTCCAACCAATGTCCTTGCACACCATCTTGAGTTGGTGATTTAAATAACAGACACTAACAACACGCTTTGTACTAAATGTTCCATTTAGATGATCTCTGTTTGACGGACCAAATGGATATGTTTGAGCTATTAGACTTATTACTTGAAGAAAAAAACTTGCACTGTATTTTAATAGTGTCTTGCTTATACCAGTGATGTCGATTGCTCGCATGCAATATCATATTAGTGCCCATACATTGTTCTAGCAATAACAACAGTTTTGGCAAATATCTTGTCCGATTCTAGAACTATTTGAATAAAATGCAATCACCTGTTTCTGTACGCATTGCCACCATAAGCAACATTTACATAAACTTTCTGGCAAAGACGTTCCATAATTGCCTCATTAATCACCGGTTTAAACTGCTTATTAGAACCGTGCATATGCATTACCAAAAAAAGGTATTATATATATTGTTTCATAGAGAGCAACTCTTAGACATGTATCAGACATTGTCTGAAATGCCTATTAAATGGTCATAAGAAAGTGTATTAAATGGTACTTCAGTGAAGTATTAGTAATATTGTAATCTGTGGAAAATAACGGCATGCGTCTAATTCAAATAGTTGTACATGTGTATAATTCACCGTCACACGGGAAACATTAAATTTGTTTAAATTATTTAATGGTTTGTTCAGTCCAAGCACAAAATCCTGCAGCGACTATATCTTGCTTTTTTTCGAAGTTGTATTAATAAATACATGCATGTTGAATCCATCCGCAAATTTGTAATAAGTGAATATACATATATAATTGAAAGACAAAAACCCTCATCAGTATACTTTCAAACGTGTCAATGTGAAAATTAAGCTCTAAGGCATTCCAGATCTTTTTATGAAGAAGGTACATGTAAACATTCAAAACAAGTGCATTGGGTACTAAATACTAAAATAATCTGTTTGGCGTTAATTGTATTTCATATTCAATTGTTAATGAGAAGCATCGTTCATTAATATATTATTCTGATTTTATTATGTGCTACGATATAACATAATAATATGAATGTCTAAAGTTGCGCTGCATATTTATTCATAATTGCTTATTAGAATCGTGCATATGCATTACCAAAAAAAGGTATTATATATATTGTTTCATAGAGAGCAACTCTTAGACATGTATCAGACATTGTCTGAAATGCCTATTAAATGGTCATAAGAAAGTGTATTAAATGGTACTTCAGTGAAGTATTAGTAATATTGTAGTCTGTGGAAAATAGCGGCATGCGTCTAATTCAAATAGTTGTACATGTGTATAATTCACCGTCACACGGGAAACATTAAATTTGTTTAAATTATTAAATGGTTTGTTCAGTCCAAGCACAAAATCCTGCAGCGACTATATCTTGCTTTTTTTCGAAGTTGTATTAATAAATACATGCATGTTGAATCCATCCGCAAATTTGTAATAAGTGAATATACATATATAATTGAAAGACAAAAACCCTCATCAGTATACTTTCAAACGTGTCAATGTGAAAAATAAGCTCTAAGGCATTCCAGATCTTTTTATGAAGAAGGTACATGTAAACATTCAAATCAAGTGCATTGGGTACTAAATACTAGAATAATCTGTTTGGCTTTAATTGTATTTCATATTCAATTGTTAATGAGAAGCATCGTTCATTAATATAATAATCTGATTATAGTATGTGCTACGATATAACATAATAATATGAATGTCTAAAGTTGCGCTGCATATTTATGCATAATTGAATGTTTGTAGATTACAAGTAAATTGCAAGATACGTACGCAATGACAGAGCTTTTAAAAATAACATTGCAATTATGTTTTTTATAAAAACACGCTACCATGACTTCATTCCAATTCTGGATTTGTTTACCCTTAATAAATTTTAAAGTTTTGATTTCCCTGTTTATTAGAACCTTCATAGAACACACAGCCTATTCCGATATGAATGTATTTGTAACGTATGTTTTTATTGAAAATTAAAATCTTATCCTAGGTGTAAACATATTTTATCAATATATTATAATTTAACACATATAAAAAAATCGTATAATCTCGCTTTAAGAAAATAGGAAAAATACGCTCCATTTAAATTCTTGTGTGAACGAATAAAAAGTAGTAACCTGAATTGAATTAGTTTGTACCTGATTAATCCCGTATTTTGCTTTACGATTTAAAATGTCGCTAAATGTCTGATTCAGTAAGCTTATATTGCAGGTGTAATAACTTTAATAAATGCTGATGCCAAAACGGGCAGTTCAAAATGAAATAGATAGTGCAGTATTGCAGCGACGCCACAATCATTTGTATGCAGTGACGTAAATCCGTCAGTGCCGGCGTTAACGCACACCAACGGATATGGCTTTGTTTAACCCAGTTCTCGCAGTACTCTTAACAAACGTCTGAGGTTGAAACTCTTCTTTAGCTTAACAATATCTACACATTGACATCATATGCAACGAAAGAGTTCGTATGTTATGCATCTATAATTTACGCCATATGTTTGATTGTGGTACCTTTTTCAACTAATTCCGTCAGTGTTTGTTTGGTCAATGGTAGCAATTGCTTGCCTAAAACTAAGTTTAAACGTTTGTTATGAATACTGTGTATAATGTGATAACTATTGGCTTAAATAAAGACTGAGTTTTGCTTATAAATATTTCAAATATATGCGTTGACGTTCGTTTCATATGACCACAAGCTTGTAGCAAACACCTATGTTATGGCATCAAAAAGGAATCTCCGTCATATGCCCTCGCATGCATACAATACCAAAGTAAGAGCATGTGGTAATAATGGTTTAATACATCGTTGATGTTACTTTTAAGTTTAGGGTATTTATGGAAATACACATTCTTTTTTAAAAGCATTGTACATCTTAGTTACACGGTAAACACGAATTCAGGAGTCATGGGAACCCTAAGAGAGACGTAAAATTTTCAAGAGCATTGCATTGTTAGAACTTGCCATCATGTCTTTACGTTGGAATTAAAACATATTATTATGTATTATATGAATACTTTAAATAGTCAGCAGGCTATTTGCACAAAAATAATGTATTATCATGTATGTAAAACCGCTCGTATGCTGACTGTGCATAATGTAGAACAAATGCATTATGGACAATCATGTTTCACCATCAGCTCCAGTTGTTTAAATTGTATATATATTTAATATTTTCAGGCGGCGCATTATTCATTAACCGAGATTAAAAATAGAGTATGTGTTAAGATACATCTTTCAAGTAGGTATATCCAAAGTTACGATATTTTCAATTTATATATAATTGACATGTCTGCAGATTGGACGCAATTGCGTGATATGTTAGTGATGATAGCGTTGAACAAGTGCAATACAATTATGTTCTGCATAAATAGAACCTGCTATCACGACTTAAGGATGGTTCTGAATCTGTTTAATCCTTCGTAATCTTAATTTACATCTACCGACACCTGTTTGTATGAACAATAATAGAAATAATGCCAGCGACGTAAACAATTTGATTGTTTAAAAGGCTCAAATACGTGTGTGCGTGCATAATGGAAATGTCTCATTCAATAACATTCAGCAACACTTTATTAACCCTTTGCATGCTGGGAAATTTGTCATCTGCTAAAATGTCGTCTGCTGAATTTCTAAAATTAGCATTTTCTTCGATTTTTTTTTCAAAGATTACTATAAGATTAGCAAACAGTTTGGATCCTGATGAGACGCCACGTTTTGTGGCGTCTCATCTGGATCCACACTGTTTGCAAAGGCCTTCAAAATTCGGTTCCAGCACTGAAAAAGTTAACTTCGCGATATACCAAGCTGAAATTAAGGTAAAAAAGTAAGGGCAGATCAAATTTATGTATACTAAGTGGCGTTTCTTCTCAAATGTGTATGTATGTGCGTGCGTGAGTGTTTTTGTTGTTTTTAGTTATTATTTTAACTAATGGAAACCCCGTATTTCGTTTAATAAAAGAGATCGGAAATTACTCATTCGATTTGTAAATGAACAGCAAAAATTATGATGCAATGTTAATGCCAATTATAGGCCTACGCATTTCTATTTGATGCTCCTTTACATTGTTTATGTAAGCTCTATGTCGATTCAGCACGATGAGTGATCATGGCATCATCGTAAGGGTTATATCGAACTAAGCTGTTGATACTTAGAAGTTTGCGCCAAATGAAGACTGTTTGCATTCAAATATAGTTATATTAAAGATGAATGTTGCTCGAAAATATCCCGTACAATTTTCTAAACAAAAAGAATTGTTGTGAAGCATCCGATGAAGGTTTGCACTAGTTCGTGCTTGCTTGCTGTGTTTCGATTGAAAATCTTTCGACACATGTCAAATGAATTCACATTTGGTCACTTAAAGAGATATTATGGGCATCAAACAGTATATAGGTGTCTATCACAACCGTTGTTTATTTTTGGTATTTTCACTTCATATACACTTATATTTGTTAATGCAGCATCAACATACTAAAACAATATCCCGGAAAGAGAAAACTAATCCATTTGAATATCAACCGTACTTTCGTTTTGACAACTGATGACAGAAATAAGTCGATGTACGATGTGATTCTTAATATAGTTTTCATGCAGATTCGTTCATACGACACAAAGACAGCATTTTGTTTTACGGATCATTTCGGCTTAGAGGACTGGGTGAGTCATGTTAAATATCGAAAATAATACATAATATTTTTTTATCAACAACTGGTAGCAAGATCAGATGTAGATAATTGGTCAGTTTCCACATTTTTACTTATTATTTTGACCTGTTAATTCTGTTCAGCTCAATTCATCAGTGAAAAATGCCCATAATATCACTTTAAAGTAAAAATAGAAACTCGAGCCAAAGAAAAAATTTCTGTCCTGTTTGTACAGCTGTCGTTTCCATTTGTAAATATTTTGCAAGTGTTGATTTGTCGACCTACGTTCGCGTACCATTTAATTAAGCACGGAAGCCATTTAACGTTTACCATACATTTTAAAGTGTGTATGCACGATTTTATCAAACATTTATGAATTTATATCAAATGTGTAAAAAAACAACTTATTATACATATATTTCAATGTAAATTAAAATAAAAGTTAAGAAGAACATGTGTCGAAAAATGCGAAATACCGGGGGTAAGCCAGATATTGAATTCTGAAATCGAAAATGACTGTACAGTCGAATTCGCCAGCATGATGTACAATGTGAATCTAGCTTTATATTTTAGTGCAGTTCGTTCATACGACACAAAGACACAATTTTGTTTTACAGATCATTTTAATTTCCTGCAACGATATCTATTCATACTACACACGAACACTAATAAAAAGACGAATGCTTCGGTTATTGTAGGAAAATATTTACGAAATATCTTTGTCACAATCGGCTCCGGGCGCTAAGTTGTATTTGCTGCATTTTATGAAATTCTTCTTGAATGTATTATTTTGTGTTATTGTAACATATTTTTATCAATATATTACAATTAACACATATAAAAATCGTGCATACACACTTTAACACAATTTCGTTGGACTGATTATATTTACAACAACATATGTTCTATGCAGCTCTTTAATTAACAATTTATCATAAGTATAAGGAAATTAAACAATTATCGAAACTTTTAACGTACAAAATAATCTATTTCCCAAAATTGTTAGAGTGATAATTAAATCATTTACAAAGGGAGAGTCAATTGGAAAATCTCAATTGAAACAATTATAGCATGTACAATGATGTACGAAATTATCGTTAAGTACATAATGTATTATGTCAAATAGCAGGGTTTTTTCATCGCTCACACTCCGCACGTGTCGACTTGTAAGCACCATGTACAAAGAGCTCCGGTTGGGTGGTCGTTCAATGACCTTTATATACCATGATATGTGTGAAACCAAAAATCTTATATTTAACAAGTTGTGCTCGTTTACATATGCTTATGGCTTTGACTTGGTACCGGTATTTATCGACAGTATGCGTGTTTTCTCAGGCTTATTTATATGAGTCGATATTTATATTCAGCGACTTTGTTTTCCTCTTTGTATTCATATGTATTTTACACGGGACTTGTATTCATATACGTTTTGTTTGTATTAACATATGCTTAGTTGTGTGTATTTTACACGGTGCTTATAATAATAGACATGTGTACGTGTTTACATTTTTGTAAGTATTTTGCTCGTTGTAAGTTTTTATTGACGTTCTCAAATTCATCTGAATATGATATTAAGTAAGATGTCTTTTGATGCTATGGCAACTATGAACACACTCCATTTATAAATCATGGACGTGAAAAAAAGTATTTGCTCATAGCCATTTCTCTAATGTCGCTAATACAGTTATTGTGGTGGAATGGTTCAGCTCTAAGTAAAATGTATGTATATTTCAGAAGCTCGAACTCTTCGAGAGAAATCAACTGACAAAATAACACATTTATGGTCTACAATTTAATAATCGAACAATCTATTTCTTATGAACATGCTATTAATATTAAATTGAAAATAAATTACACAAACAACACTTAAATAAATATTGATACACGCGTACATATAGGCGGTAAATATATGTAATTCATAACAGCGTGTGGGGCTACAATAACCTTTTGTTAATAAAGGCATAAAGCAAAATGGAAAAAGTCGACGCACGCTTAATGTTATTCATATTCAAAAGATCTCGCGACTTTCTATATTTAGAGAATTGTAACAAGATGCACTGTAAATAACCAAATCGATCCCAATGATATGTGAACCACACAGTTTGTAGTGTAACGTGGGCTCACAAAACATTCTAGCTCATGAAGTCTCTTTGCAAGGACCCCTCTACGATACTAAATTGCATTATTATAAATGTTGTAGATCGTTTAAAGGGGCCTTTTCACGTTTGGGTAAATTGACAAAATTGAAAAAAGTTGTTTCATATTCGCAAAGTATCGTTTTAGTTATGATATTTGTGAGGAAACAGTAATACTGAACATAAACCATTCTCTAAAATAGCCATTATTCATCTTTTGACGATTTAAAACCTGAAAATTATAAAGCGTTGCAACGCGTAACGAATTAGTAATTTGGAGAGTTCTGTTGTTGTCGTGATATTTTGTGAAACTACGAGGATTGCTTATATAAAGTATAAAATACTACTGACATTGGATCTGGAAGGATGGCCGAGCGGTCTAAGTGGTTGACTTTTTACTGCAGGACTCCAGGGGTCAGTGGTTCGAGCCCTACTGAGGGTAACCTTTTTTTTCTTTTTTTATTATATTCTTGATTTTTACTTGAGCTTTTTAGATCCAATGTTTACATTTATCAATATAAAGCAGTTAATGACAAACTTCAATACATGCAAAAATCTGTGAAAAGGCCCCTTTAAATTGTAAATCACTTACGATGTATTAAACAATATTGTTTACATGTGTATGCAAATACGAAATTCAAATACAGCATCGTCAGTTAATGATTTTGAGAAATGTAAACAAATAAACGGCCCAAGCAAGAGCGGTTCATAATAATTAATTTCAATTGAATTGCCATCACTCTGAACGGTCTTGAATTCTGAGAAAACTGGGCTTAATTCATGTGCGTAAAGTGTCGTCCCAGATTAGCCTGTGCAGTCCGCACAGGCTAATCAGGGACGACACTTTTCGCTTTAATGGTATTTTTAGTTTCAAGGAAGTCCCTCCTTACCGAAAATCAAGTTTAGGCGGAAAGTGTCGTCCCTGATTAGCCTGTGCGGACTGCACAGGCTAATCTGTGACGACACTTTACGCACATGTATTATGCCCAGTTTTATCAGAACATGACACAAATTCAGAGTGCAAATAACGCTGTAATTGCTATTCACAATAGAAATAGTCTTTAGTAAATGATCGAGATTTTCAACTGTTCCAACACTAGCCGTGAACCACCCAAAAGATTTTCGAAGAAAGAAGGTCACGGCTCATGACGTCATGGTTTGCGCTAATTGAGGATATCGCTAACGACCTTGTCTCTGTAATTCTCCCAGTTCAGTTGATCATCGAGCGCGTTCCTCAGTTGACCGGAACTCGGATATGGCGGCAACTAAAAAAAATATATTAATTTTCTACAATCATTATGTGTTTTATGAAACGAACCCGGCCTAAAATATTGACAATTCACCAAACTCACATGCGCCGGGATAGCGGATTGCACCAGAACAGCTAAGGTGAGATGTGCCTCAAAAACAGCTCTAACCGACACCATTTGACCCCGCCCCCTTACTATTGAGTACAATACAAACACTGCTCTCTGTCTGGAGGGGATAGAGCTCCCTTAAACTGGGCCCTGAAACTAGGCTATTTAAAATGATTAACAAGTATATACAATTCGTACCTTTGCCTTGAGCCGATTTGCTATGCTCGGCGTGATGTGGTCTTTTAGAAATTGCTTCGATATTAGTACACACTCGGCCCCTTGGCTGACCTGAAACAAGAAAGATAACTCTAATTGACGAGTTTTAACTTATTCCGAGCATTATTCGATTCTCTGTCGGGAGGAAGGAAGAAACTGGGCTTCGTCTACAAATCATTTTGGAGCCAAAATGGAATATATCTTCACTCCTAACACACACGGCCACAATTATATTTCCTCTCTGTTCCGGGGTTGTCCGGTTTAGAGGGGCCCCACTGTATAAACAAGTTGTAATAAGAACACCTGTTTTGAATAAATGAATCAATTTTTCCATAAACAGTTTTATTTACATTTGAACCAGCGTTTATAGCCCGCGAGTGCAGAAATACTAATGCATGAAACAAGAATACTTTGTTATCTTGAAAGGCAAAAAAAGCCTAACATTTCCAAGATTATGTTGAAATATTATACGATGTGTAACTGCGATCTTATATAATTTTGTAATGAATAATAACCAACATATTCAGAAATCAGGTCATAAAATAATATCGATGTATAATGTTCGACTTAACACACGTAATTCCGTTGTATAACCATATGATATTTCAGAGAGAAGTATAATAATTTTGTAAAATACATGTACTTACTCATTAGTTTATGAAAAACTAATAAAAGACGAATTGTCAAGTATAACTTTGACGCGTTCTGAGAAAACTGGGCATAATGCATGTGCGAAAAGTGTCGTGCCATATTAGCCTGTGCAGTTCGCACAGGCTAATCAGGGACGACACTTTCCGCTTTTATGACATTTTTCTTTAAATGAAGTCTCTTCTTAGCAAAAATCAAATTAAGGCGGAAAGTGTCGACCCTGATTAGCCTGTGCAGTCCTGGGACGACACTTTACGCACATGCATTATGTCCAGTTTTCTCAGAACTTTGATCATGGTTATGATTAATGAGCGTAAGGGCCAGTATTATGAACACGATCGTGAAAACATAAAATAATTATTAGAATAGATGAAGAGGAAAAGAAAACGAAAGAGCAAGAAGGCGTTGTATGGATTAATTAATTCTGAATTACTTTGTACTTACTAGACTAAGGTTTGGCATATCATCATAGACTAGCGAGTGCATTCCCTGTAATAAAAAGATTTTGAAACTTAAAGCAAAGCACACATTGAATTTCAAATGCTTATTCAGAATTGCACTTCTGAAATCAATAATGAATAAAACAAAACAATCATACAATTTACAAAGGGGAAATATATAAATAAGTACTTAATGATGTTGTTGATTTTTAATAAAAAGAAGGGTAAAATATTTGGTGAAATATTATATAACCAGATACAATCCAAAAGAAATCGACGTAAAAGCCTTCTTACAAAGACCCCGTTTTCGCTAATAGCACCGAGACGCACGAAGAATGTAGACCCTATATCGTCCCGTGTGCTGTCGTGACCATTACGGTCCGCTTGCGTTTGCATATCGTTACTCTCTGAAATATTGGAGCACTTTCTTGGAGAGTTCATGGAATCGCTCCCGGATAAATTTGGTGATTTCTTGTTCCTAGTCGAAGGGCTTTGCGATTTTTTCCGGCTGTGTTGCGCACGTGGACTTGATACTGAGGTGTCTCTCAAAACACTGTCAGTTCGTGATAATCGCAAAATGTCTGGCGTATTTGTTCCTAGCTTTTTACTATTTTTCTGCTTCTTTTTTTCAGGCGTTTGTTTCGTATTCTGTCTTGGAGATAATTCGACGCTTTCGCGATGCAGACGTGAATTAGTGCGAACGTTTGGACTCTGTAACAAAGAAAATATGTGTACGTATTTTGATATTGGTGAGATCATGGTAGGAAGATTTGATGGTATGAAATAATTGCGAATAATACAATGTATTGTCAATGCTAAAAAAGTTCGTTTCAAACCGGGCTTAGTAACCCGTTAGCAAATATAAGCGGACACGATGAAAAAAGAGGACAACGTAAGATAACGCAGTACTAGTAAGCAACTTACGTGTAATCTCTCGTTTTCTTGGACTGTATTGATCAGTGAAGTCTTTCCTGAAATATACATCAAATTATATATGATTGTCCAACTGTCGTAATATAATTCAAATCGGTGACAGTATATCAGTAATGTCCATGTATCTCTACAGTTCTTTTATACATTCCTCCTACAGTAAAGATAAATAATTTAATCGGTGTTATTTTGCTCTTGTTGTAACTGTCTGTGATACTGGTAATCTTTACAGCATGTCTCAAAGCAAGGCAGTACCATTTTTATCTATAGCAACGACTCAAGATGTCCCGTCACCGAAGGTCACATACATGTCATATGATGTCAAGTAATATCAAGTTACATAACATATTACATTATCAGTCATTTTTTATTTCGCATCAATCAGACACACTTAAGTCTCATGGGTGAATGTTGTTTTTATGAACGACGCATTGAATTGTGTAAGGTATTGATTGTTGTCGGAAGCAAACAACTTGGCATTACATGCTAAACTTTTAGAGTAACATGAAGAACGAATGTTTCGCAAAATATTTTGTAAAATAAATTTGACCCATACAAAATCAGTGTTCCGTATAGAAATAGCCAAAATTTCAACGCTAGATGTGGTTTGGTAACATAGATTTAACAGATACAAAACGCTCGTTTTTATTTGTGTGGCACAATATTATTTCACTTTGAATTTCCCGCAACGATATATATTCATACGACACACGAACACTAATTGAACATGTGTTGAATGTATTGTCCGCACAAACAAAAAATAGTATATTGTATCTTGTTGAATATATATTGCCAGATGACATCTAGCATTGAAATTTTGGCTATTGCTATAAGGAACATTTTTTGTAATATGTTAAATTTATTTTTCGAAATGGTGTACGAAACATTCCTTGCCTTTGAGGGTTATGGTCTTTTAACTTTGCATCGTACGCCTCTCCAACAAAAATTGCACTCCCGAAATAAATAAGCTGGTCAATAAAACTTATGCAACAATTGGGTGTTTATATTACAAATTGTTGCACAATAATTATTCTCCTTATTTGTGTCCTTCCTTCCATCAAATATTCTATTATCGATTTAAAGCGAGATTATACGATTTGTATATGTGTTAAATTGTAAAATATTGATAAATATTTTACAATAACACAAAATATGCAAGATAAAATATCAATTGAAGACGAATTTCATTAAAAAAAATAGCAAAGACAAATTAGCGCCCCGAGCCGATTGTGACGAAGATATTTCGTACATATGTTCCTACAATAACCGAAGCATTCGTCTTTTTATTAGGATCAGAGTAAGTGTTCGTTTGTCGTATGAATAGATATCGTTGCAGGAAATTAAAATGATCCGTAAAACTAAATTTAGATTCACATCGTACATGCATGATATACATGCTGGCGAATTCGACTGCACAGACATTTTCGATTTCTGAATTTAATATCTGGCTAATTTCGCATTTTTCGACACATGTTGTTCTTAACTTTAATTTTAATTTATATTAAAATATATGTATGATTAGTTTTTTACACATTTTATATAAATTCATAAATATTTGACAAAATCGTGCAGTCCCGCTTTAATTCAAGTTAAAGTGATATTATAGGCCTCTAACTGTTTATAGGTGTCTATCGCAACCGCTGTTTATTGTTTGTGTTTTCACTTCATATACACTTATAGTTGTTAATGCAGTATCAACCTACTAAAACAATATCCCGGAAAGAGAAAAATAATGCATTTGAATATCAACCGTACTTTCGTTTTGACAACTGACGACAAAAATGATTTGATATACGATGTGAATCTAAATGTAGTTTTAGTGCAGATTCGTTCATACGACACAAAGACACTTTTTTGTTTTACGGATCATTTCGGTTTAGAGGACTGGGTGATTCATGTAAAATATTGAATTAATATATATTTTTAATAAACAACTGGTAGCAAGATGAGTTGCAGATAAATGGTCAGTAACCACATTTAACTAACTCTTTTGACCTGTTATTTCTTTTCAGCTCAATTCAACAGTGAAAAATGCCCATAATATCACTTTATATAGTATCGAAGAGCGTAACAACTTACCTGGATTTACAGACGGTAACATCACTGTCTGTGCTCTCTCGATAGTCGGATGTACTTTCTTCTTCTACAAGTGATTGACAACGTAAGTCAAACTATCATAAATGATTAAGAAGCATCGATAATAATTTAGTGATTAATGCATTCTACTACTATTCAATGATTGCGTATGATTAGTGATTAATGATTAAATCGCCCAATTTATAAAATTCTAATAAAAATAAATTGCGATCACATAGCTTGAAAAGCATTCTTGTGTAATGCAACCAGAAATGAAATGAGAAATAGATAAACTAATCTAAAATGAAACGACGGGGTTTCAAATATGTGAATAATGCATTTTAAACCTTCGAATCTGCATCGTTGATTTCGACCGTGGATGAACTTTTCAATCCGTCTGGAACAGAAATTCATCCTTACAACAATCACAATATAACACACGAAATCATAAATATCTTTAAAACTGAAATACGACGTCGATGTGTTTTTTGCGGTGTTGGTGTTGGAAAAAGAATATCGTCAGTAAAATAAATGAGATCAAATAGGATTGAAAGTATTTTACAATCTTATCGGAGGCGAACCTTCGAGAATATAACGCCAACCTAATGCTAGAACTGTTAAAAACAACCGTGGAGATGAAGTGGTTGCGTGTTACTCTTTTTGTCGACATCCGTGTCCACAAGAAAACTTGTCATAAAAACTATCGATAATAGTACAATAAGTTTTTTTCTAAGTACAACGCATATACCGGCACTCATACTCGCAAACGTAGTGGAACCAAAATGTGTGTCTATGTGTTGTAAGAACAAATATGCGAATAATATGTGGGTATTTCCAGACAATATGTTATCCCTTTACCTTACACAGTGCGAACTAGTTTGTCAAGCAAAATGTCATATTATTAGTAAACAGACGTTGGAGACAGTATATACCCTAATTAGTTTTATATTTAGCTTAACACTTTTTTATTTGCCGAAATTCACTTTGTTCATTCGGGCCTGTGGCAGGAAATTTGAAGGTGAAAACCTGGCTAATACCACTAAGCTGAAAACTAACGCCCGTAATAAACATGTTCATCCTGTATATATTCAAGCATTCAAATAGATTTAATATTTCAATGCCTTCAGTGTGTTATTTATTCTGAAGTCTTAGCAACAGTTCTTTAATTCGCAATATGAACATCAGCGCTTATTGATGCTTAAAATCACTGTGGCTGTTAATGTATGGGACTTCATACCGTCCTCACAAGCTTTATTCAAGAGTTGGGCGTTCATCGCTTAGCTGTAATGTAAGCTATATAAGAAATTTTATATATTCAAGAAACGATAGTTTAATGCTCAACATTAGATAGGGAGTTCCTACGTACCTGTTTTAATACGGGGAAAGACGAGGCCGCTCTTGACGCGATCCTTCCGCTTGGTCATCGAGGACGGGCGACTTCCGGAACGCTGCCGCCTCTCCTTCCGTGCCTCCTTGGTCGCCTTATAAACCTGACAGGAGCCCTGAGGTGTGGTTAATGAGGTAAAGTAAGAATATCTCTTGCTTAATTCGTTTCGCATTCGACTTTCCCCATTAACTATAATACGAAATTATAAAATAGCACTGATTTGTGTTAACTTTGAAAAAAGTGTCAACATATGTGGAAGCATTTTTACTTGCGATTGCAGTGGTTTCTACTGGGAAGGTAAATGCTACGTGGAGTTTGTATGAGGTAACTAGTATTTTAACAATATAATTGTTCGTCTTAAGACACGACTCAATATTTAAATTTGAACCCTGTACCGTTTTCACGATGTAGACCCACTCCGAGTCGTTGCTGTTTTTGACAATCACCGAACCCCGGCGGTAGTGATGGACTGCCATGGAAAAGTGGTAGGTTTGCAGAAGAGCAAGCGGGAAATCGGAAAGTTCCGGTACAGATCTGTAATCAGCATGGAATGTTACTCTGGATCAGCAGACAATTTATTCCATAAATCAATTATACGGAGGAGTCCGGGTTGCCGATGTATCACGATTGCAATGAATGCATGTTAGTTCAGTTGATTTTTTTAAAATTGTATTTCATTTAACATTGGGCCAAAATAGGTCAATATGGAACAAGTTCAGAAAAAAAGAACATCAATTCATAAAGAAATTTAGTTTATAGACAACAATAGTTTGTGACGTTGTCCTGTAAGAATGCTCTGTTTGGGTAAACAATTTACCGTGCAAAACAAGGGTTGAAACCAAAAGCGTCGCGTTCAGATGAATGACAGAATAGCATGATAAAAAGAATAGTTAACTGACACAAGTGCGGTCTATTGTGAACTGTTAATCCAATAGGGCATATACGGCATATATTTTCATACACACGCATGTTATTCGAAACGTTGTTACGTCATTTATAAAAAAAACAATTAACTGACACATCTTTTTACAACTTAAAACGCACAAATCCGCGTTTTTACAGCTCTACGGACAAGAAGTAGCAAAACATCGACAAATTGTATACCATTTATAATACATTTTAAAGGTGTGTCAAATTACAGAATAAATTCAATGTTGCCCGTTAATTAAAGATCACTCCACATTATGCCACGTCACATCACGTCCTGTCACGTCACATCAGGTCACGTCAGGTGAGGCCATTTGACGGCTGGTCAGGTCAGGTCAAGTCACGTCACGTAAGGCAAATGTAAAGCTATACGTAAAACCACGTAACGACGCTTTACGTGAATGTTCCTTTAAAACATCACAAACAGCCATGAATATTGCAACATACAATTATATTACACTTGACATTGGCCCTTGTTTATGAAATATATGGATTCTGAAAAAAATAACAATTTTTTTTATTCAATGACAGTAAAAATCGCAAAGCATAAAAAATGCGCGCGCTAAAACGCCAACGGATCCGATTTGATTGCATGAGATACATCCTATGTTTATATTAGCCTCGTCCCGGAAAAAATATCTAAACGCATGTGCGTTAAGTGTCGTCCCAGATAAGCCTGTGTATTCCGCACAGGCTAATAAGGGACGATACATTCCGCCTGAACTCGATTTTCGTTTAGAAGATCTCTTTTAACGTCCCTTATAAACTACGCAGGCAAATCTTTACGCACATGCATTAACCCTAGATTTCCCATGACTCGGCTTATATATTTAAACAAGGAAACAACCTAGACACTCACTTGAGGAACTCTATGGATCCCAGCCCTCCGGCGGCCCGGAAGATGTCGAGCAGGGATTCCCTGTCCAGCCCAAGCACCTCCATGTGCTCCTTGCAGACCACGGTGGCCGGTCGCTCCGTGTTCGTCAGGATCTCCCGCTCCTGGTAACAAAGCAGGGGTGAATATTATAATTAGTGGCCTCGTTCTGGGAAAACGGGGCTTCATGCGTGTGCGTAAAGAGTCGCATCAAATGAGCGTGTGCAGTCTGCACAGGATAAATCAGAAATTACACTTTCCGCTTATATGGCAGTTTTCGTTTGTTGGAGGTCAAAGCGAAAAGTGTCGTCCCTGATGGGCCTGTGCGGACTGCACAGGCTAATCTGTGATAAAAGTTTACACGCATACAATAATCCTTGCTATGTGAACCATTGTAACGAATTCGCAGTTTTGCCTTATGTGGAGGAGTATTGATACGTTTATTACTACCGCAATACTTTATCTCACTACCAACCTCTGATTCAGATAGGGGACACTTGTCAGTTACTGACGTATTGGGCACTTCAGCTGGTACACGGATTGATCGGTCGTTTTAAAGTTTTGCCTAGGCTATTGGTCTTATTAAGTTGACTTCCTTACAAAATTAGGCATACGGAAGGGAGACGAATCATACCCCATGCACAAACACGAAGTGTATGGTAGTCTCCCTAATATAAAGAAAAATCACGTCGAAAGATCGAAGTCTTATTTTGAGTAATGGATTCAGACTCAGAAAGTACAATAGTTTAGTAATTTTCAAAATATTTAAAATGTCGAAAATCATGCATCTTATTAAATACGATTGTTTTTAATGAACGCAACAGATGGATTTACCTTAAACAAGCAAATACATAAATTCATTTTAACCTTATGGACTGAAAATAAACACCAAAACACAACTCACCCCTAATGTATCCCCCGGTTTTAAGAAAGACGCTGTGGGCGTAACGTCCGCTTTCCTGAATGCTTCCGTTTCCGTCTCTACGTCGCGATACACGGCTATAAAGAGACGGTAAAAAAATATTGCAATACTACACCGCAGTTCCGTCAACGAAATTTGTCTTCGAAGAGGCGTACACACGTTACTTTAGTAATAAATAACAATTATTACAAATACATTCTCTATAAATATTGCACCAAAGGTTGATAAAAGCAGTGAAATCTGTATGACATTGTAGTAATCATCTACTTTTCGAACAATACATGACTTACTTAGTGGTATATGCACTTCACAAACATATTAAATAGTTTCTTATATAGACTTACTGAACAGGAAAATATAAATTATGTATACAAATGTATTTATAAATGTGTTTTATGTTTAATTTTCACACATGTGCATATATTCTAAATATGGCCATCATAAAATATCATGTATGTAATATATTACAGTTTAGCTGTGTGCACAGCTCAAACAAGTGTTCCAAATTTGGAGTTGGGATAATGTGTAACTTAAAAGTAGCTGTCAATACCACGTCTTGGCACGAATGATGATCGGATAAGCCTCTTTCTGGCAAAAATGGGCTTTATGCAAGTGCGTAAATCGTCATCCCAGAATAGCCTGTGCAGTGCGAACATGCTTATTAAGGACACTTTCCGTCTTTATTGCATATTTCGTTTTTATTAAGTCTCGTCTTGACGAAAACCCAGTTAGGTCGAAATGTGTCGTCCCTGATTAGCCTGTGCAAACTGGACAGGCTAATCTGGGACGACACTTTGCGCACATGTATTAAGCCCATTTTCCCCAGACCGTGGCAACTATTCTCACCAATTCCGGAAAGGATGAGATAATAATATTCCGCCCTGCTGCCCTCCTTGACAATCACTCGGGAACTCTCAAATCTGTAAGACACGTGGACAACGAAATGAAAGAAATGTACCGAAACGAACAATTAATGTTTAGTCGCCTGTTGGATTCAGTTCTTTCATTATGACTAAAAACAGGTAGCTGGGCTTCGGATATTGATTCTGACGGACTGTATCCGCACGAAGAACATAACTATGTGGCGTATAACTAGAATTATGAAAAATTCAATTAAACCGTTGAAAAATTCAATTACATCGTATTGTAGTTTTATCTGACACACATTTGACTGATGCAGTCTTTTCTGGCAAATGTAGATTGTGTGGGTGTCCCCACTACGATCAAACCAGTCAATATAGTAAGAAATGTTTTTTTCTGAAAGAAACTTAAAAAAAATGCCTCAGCTATCACTCGATGCCTTTTTTGACATAAAGATGCAGTTAGAACGCCAGTCGGATGAGAAGGAAGTATAAGTGCCCCTTAAGATTTTTTTATGTTTTCAGATGTTTATATCATAAACTGACGTATGGTGCGTGTCGTGTCCTAGAATATGATGTCAGCAAAAATGGTCAAAGCTGACCGCGTACGTTTTGCAAATGCAAGACAATAAGTATGCAGAAATGTATTCATTGTTGCTATGGCAACTCACCTCGCGTACCAGCCTCGTTTACATATGTCCGTCTGCACGGCGAGTGGATAGTTAGCAAATTTAGCGAAAGTCCGCATTGTGTGCACCATCTGGAATATCCCAAAGTATGACTTGAAATAGTAATAGACTACGTGATCATATAATAAATAACTTAAGAATCGAACACAGACGCGATATTATGAACCAGAAACCGCCTGTGTGTCACTTTATTCACGAAGCGTATATTGATTGCCATCTAGAGTCCGTGATTTATTCAATGACAAGCTTTCTTATCATTTGTTTTAGCTCTTTACTGAGCAACTTTTAACACACTGACCACAAACAGTTTATTTGAAACGGCTCTCCTGTTCCCTTCAGTATTAACTAGGAAAGATTGTTCTTAATTAAATGTAACATGTTGCATTACGATATTTCTGGTGGATATATGAATACCTGAACAGTACACTCGCACACTGTTCTACTCACATGATTGATCTGTACGTCCGTACGCTCCGATGGCGGGATCTCCAGACACGACTTCACACTTGCCATCTTGGTTTTCTAAATATGAGTCGCGTTTTGAGAAAACTAGGCATAATGCATGTGCGTAAAGTGTCATCCCAGATTAGCCTGTGCAGACCGCACAGGCTAATCAGGGACGACACTTTTTGCTTTTATTGTATTTTTCGTTTAAAGATAGTCTCTTCTTGGCAAAAATCCAGTTTAGGCGGAAAGTGTCGTCCCTGATTAGCCTGTGCGGACTGCACAAGCTAATCTGGGGCCTCACTTTACGCACATGCATTTTACCCCAATTTCACAGAACACGTATCAAATATTAATGAAGTTTATTTACAAGTACATGTATGTGTATTACTTTGACCAAAAAAAGTAAAAATACAAGTAAGCGCGGTCAAATAACTTTAACTCGGGCGTACTTATTTAAGTACTAGATACGTTTAAAATACGCGTAAATATTCCAACAAATAACGTTATGAAAACAAATATGCTTTTATAAAATATGATTCATTTCATGTTTCATTACTTTACCAGAACAATACATTCCACAAGGAAAGAAAAAGTGTGTACAGAAAGACGAATATTTCTTACAGTGATGAAGTAAAGAGAATGTGGACGCTAAATATGGATACACAAAATAGCTCTAAGTTGCTTACATTTAAAGTAAAATTCCATATAACGGTATTTATTACTTTTGCAATTCATCGTGAAATTATATTTTTTTAAACTGTTATTTGACCATACTTTTTTATTTTTCGCCATTGGGTCACCTACCTGCCCTATAGATTTGAAAGCGCTGACGTCAAAACTCGGCATTTCCGTTTCCAGTTGTTCACTTCTGTTCGTCTCTCGGTCCATGAAAAAGAGAATACTGTCCCGCCTGCTCAGAGTCAAAGAGCGACGGCTGAAAATGAATTGACAGTTGTTACCAAGGCGACAAACATTTCTATGACTTTGTCATATACTTCAAGATACATGAATGTATTGAACATTGAGTCGTGTTCTGAGAAAACTGTGCATAATTCATGTGCGTAAAGTGTCGTCCCAGATTAGCCTGTGCAGTACACACGGGCTAATCAGGGACGAAACTTTCCGGTTTTATGACATTTTTCGTTAAAATGAAGTCTCTTCTTAGCAAATATCCAATTTAGGCGGAAAGTGTCATGCATTATGCCCAGTTTTCTCACTACGCGACTCAATTTCAAGAACAGTTAAACGAGTTTATGTAACAGTCAAACGATAATCAAATAAGTACGTACATCTGACGAGTCTTGTGGTCAAACGCGATTACACAATAGTCAACAGATGAAATAATTTCGTTAACAGTATGACGAGCTGTTATCAAAAGTTGAAGCTACAGTCAAGCGAAAGGCAGATTATACAGATTAACCCATTTATGCCCAGTGGACTCTCCCATCCTTCTAAATTGGACCAATTTTTTTCCAAAATTAGGGGTGTCTGGTAAAGTTATTTGTATATTTAGAATATTTCTTACAGAAATTTCTTTAAGCAAACAGCGCAGACCCGGATGAGACGCCGCATTATGCGGCGTCTCATCTGGGTCTACGCTGTTTGCAATGTCCTTTTTTCAGGACGCTAGGCATGAATGGGTTAAAGGAAAACTAGTTGGTTCTATATACAGTCAGGCGAATGTCTATTTAAAAAGTATACATACAGTACTACAGACAAACTTATGTTACTAAAGCCACCGCGTAGGCAGTACATACTGGTTAAACCATTTATGCCCAGCGTCTAGAAAAAAGGCCTTGGCACCCAGCGTAGACCCAGATGAGACGCCGTATGATGCGGTGTATCACCAGGGTCTGCGCTGTTTGCTTAAAGGAATTTCTATAAGAAATATTCTACATATAAAAATAAATATACTAGACATCCCTAATTTGTGAAATAAATTGATCCAATTTAGAAGGATGGGACAGTCCACTGGGCATAAATGGGTTAAATTTCCCTCCATGCATTCGTATTGCAACAATGGTAAAACGAATGTCCACGTCAGTCACCCAAGTTAAATCTTCAGTTGTACAAATAAAAGAGATTACATTGAACAGTTATGTTACAGTTTTCCTTTTATAACATTCAACTTAGTATTACCGGTAATTGATCCCTTCGTTTCTATCTCAGTATACATGTAACAAGATTCTAGTTAGAAAACCAGTGGAACAAGCTGTTAACAAAATCAGACCAGTAAATTCGTGATAATTAAATCATTAAACTTTGTTATTACAGTAACACGAGGCACTTCAACTGTCGAACGATTGGCTATTACAGTGTAACGAGTTTCTTATACAGCATAAAGAGTAGCTATACTACGAGTTGCTTTTCGATATTGTGAGTTTCAATCGCAGGTCCACGAATTTCTATTTCAGTCGACGAAATATTTCACTGAAAAGTTCTAAGACACAGTTGAGCGACTTGTTACTCACCGAGTGAAGACGTGCCGAGCCAGGATGACGAACTGTACCATCTTCCGGAACCGCGCGATGCCCTGTATAGACATTGATAGTTCAGCATACACAATGGTTCAAATCCGAAGGTATCTTATGCAAAAAAATATCAATTCCAGCGTCTCGTATTAGATTTGCACAAGCACGTTCTTTGGAAGTCACTTGCAATTCCCTTGACATACACGATTAGAATGTATCACGCGTTAGGTTGTAATACGTTAGTCTCGATTTCACATTAATACGATCTTGATATAGCTGTAAGAGTCAATTCAAGTCATCTCAAAATCTACCAAATCATTATCCAAACAGTTGACACATTGTTGAAACCATTTAATTAAACGCCTTGCAATCCCTAATTTGACCTGTATAAACGTCAAAATCTACCAATCCTATGAGAACAAAATTCAAATGTGTCACATTTTATTTTACTGGCCCTTTTCTTTTCCGCATCAAGTCATATTGTTTAAAAAAAATACATAGTACTATGTTAATCACAGTTAATTTAAGTTAAATTGTATTCATCAGTTTGATATAATTGCACCATTTGCATTTTGAACCTAACTTTCATGAAAATGAATATTTTAATCTTAAATTCGAGATAAATACATCTGCAAATGCTGTAAGAGAACAAACAAACGCCTACATGTATATGATATCTTTATAGCATGTACATAACATATCTTTATAACAATTTGCGTTCGTTGGATTGCACATTTCTTTGTATGTTTTGTTTTTAAGATCCAACGAGTTGCTGTCACTTAAAATTCAATCGCATTGTTTATCAACGAGATACTTGAAGTAAATCACAACTTCGGGTGGAAAATAAATGTATTGTTCATTCCTGGAGTGGCTACGTTATCAATAGTTACTCGATTACAATTCGAGTGGTCTGTGAAACTCTATACAGACACGTATTCTGTACATACGTAGACATTGTTTAGCAAAAACAATATTTTAATACAGATAAACTTTGATATGAGTGTTAGTTAAAACTGGTATTTTCTTTAATTTAAACTTTTACTTGAAATCTTTAAAAAAAAAAATAAGTACTTGTTATAATTAATCCATAACAAATACCGGCATTTGTGTATTACAAAGTTTAGTGCATTTAAGTGAATTGTTACGGAGTTATCACGCTTTGTTTACGGTTATCTTAGCATAACGTATTTTTTTTTCGATTTAATACATATTCAAAACGTTGTGGGCGCTCTATAAACAATTTAAGTATTGCTTTCATTTTAACCGGTGGAAAAATCAAGATAACTCCACCAGATGGACGTGCATTTTAAAAGATAAACAAACAGCCGCGAGTCCAGATTTAACCCTTTCAGTGCTGGAACCGAATTTTGAAGGCCTTTGCAAACAGTCTGGATCCAGATGAGACGCCACAGAACGTGGCGTCTCATCAGGATCCAAACTGTTTGCTATTCTGATAGTATTCTTTGAAAAAAAAATCGAAGAAAATGCTAATTTTAGAAATTCAGCAGAAGACATTTTTGCAGACGACAAATTTCCCAGCATGCAAAGGGTTAAAGGATTTTAATCAAGATAAAGCACAGCATCAAACCATGATTTACATAGGCTAAGACTTCTTCCATATGAATATCGTGAATAATTAAAGGTGTCTATACCAGGGCAGTGAACCATGGCTTCAGAAGATGATGAACATAGCATATCGCAATTAATTATTTTTTTCTTGCATCGCTCCTAGTTTTTAAAACATGTTCGGGATTCATTTGGAAAATAATCCACAAGCGAGAATAATTATTATTTGAAACGGTTATACAAATTGAAAACGACTATATGACTGTTTGTTCAATAAAACATATGCAAATATACCTCGGAGGCTCCCACGAATGTCCATTTCCGGTGCTGCTGTCCGGCCACCGGATCCCCCTCGTCTTCATGATCTGAATCCAGGGCACCAAAGAATAGAGAGTTACTGTTTATGGCTTTCCGCGGGAGTTCTTTCCCTTTGTACTCATTCAGCGTTTCCTGTACGAGCTTTTGAACATATCCGGACTTTCGGGAAGTCGGTGGTGTTCCGAGTGTGCTTTTGTCGGGTTGTTTTGCGCCGATTATGAACGGACTGAGTTTTATTTCGCTCTGAACTCTTCCGCCTTTACTTTTCGTTAATTTTACATCTTTCGTCTGCTTTCGGCGCGTGGTGCTTTGCGTCAGAATCCTCTTCCGGTGAATTGTCGTTACTTCCTCTTCCTCATAGCGCATGCGCTCTTCTACGTCTTCCATTGTCCAAAGAAAGCGACCGTAGGTTGGAATTACTTATTCAACCCGTCTTTGTAACGAAATTAAAAGATGGAAACACCGACAATATGATTATTTATTGCTTTGTCGAGGTGTTTTTGTCTTTGCGTCGCATTTAAATACTCCTGATTGATATCCAATCTATGAGTGGATATTAACCTCACAGACACCAAAAAACACAATATCTTGTACCCATTTGAATAAAACAAAGTCCACTATTTCTGACATGAAAGTTATTAAACAATAAATTACTTCGCGCTTATAGGCAAAAACACATCAAGGTTCCGAAGTCATATATCATCGATCGTAATACCAGCGTATCCAACGTGTGAAGTCCGACTCGAAAAAACACGACTTAATAATAAGATACGGTGTATTCAAAATACCGCCTCTCGGTCAGTGATCACTTGATAGAAATAATGATGAATAGACGAAAACAAATGATTGTTCGATTTATTTATTTTGGAGTCCAATCTTACCCTGACAACCGGCGGGTTTGTCTTGGCGTGGA
Source organism: Dreissena polymorpha (assembly GCF_020536995.1). Lineage (NCBI taxonomy): Eukaryota > Metazoa > Mollusca > Bivalvia > Myida > Dreissenidae > Dreissena > Dreissena polymorpha. The sequence goes on from NC_068357.1 coordinate 69,376,701, forward strand.
AAGACCGATGCGTGAAAAACCGTTGCTCTACCGGGCTGACAGCATAAAACACGTCAACTTCGCTTAGCAAAAAACTCGTGACAAACAATTTAGCAAACTCTATTACGGTGTATTGCACCACCACGGATTGTTTGTTAATTAAATCAATGTTGAACAATTTATCAAATGTTTATTTGCGTCAGCGAAACCGACTGAACCCGCGAGGTTGAAAGCACGATGTGTTGATATTAGTGCACAACAGTTTTGATCAGTTACGTTATTGCAAGCTAGGTATCCAGTAAATGTATTTACATTAACATATCAGGCATGGATACTAAGGGTGGCCTTTAATAATTCAAATAACATATATTACCCTATTAAACATCAGTTTATATCACTTTACTTATAATTTAATGTGTACAAAGGAGTACAATACTCGTGTTTAAAAGTTGGTTTTGAAAAGTAAAGACAACTAATGAAGGCCGAATAAAATACTACCATAGCTTTTTGCAAAAAATACAATAATTCGTATCGATATGAGCGTACGCCTTGTAAAACGCTGGCACTGATCTAATATTGAAATATTATATAGCTCTAATATATATTAATATAATAATTAATAATAATAATATAATGAGATCACAATAAAAAAAGTATATGAATTGCTTTGTCATTAAAATTTTCTTTTTTTTAAATGGATCGTTCTTATTCAGAATAAGTATGAGACTAAGAAAATGTTGATAATTGTTTTTAACTAGAGTCATAACGTGCTCTTTCTTTAAAGAGCGCTTCGTTTCACTTCCCATAAACTTCAACTATGATCAAAGTACAAAAATAATTGCAATTGTTACCCGCGTATGTGAAGCTTTTAGTGTGTTTCAATTGTTTTCTAATATTTTTTATGTCCCTCTGTCTATACTGGGGGACATATTGTTTTTGCCCTGTCTGTTGGTTTGTTTGCGTCAAACTTTAACATTGGCCATAACTTTTGCAATATTGAAGATAGCAACTTGATATTTGGCATGCATCTGTATCTCATGGAGCTGCACATTTTGAGTAGTGAAAGGTCAAGGTCATCCTTCAATGTCAAATTTTGCAATATTCAAGATAGCAACTTAATATTTGGCATGCATGTGTATATCATGGAGCTACACATTTTGAACGGTGAAAGGTCAAGGTCATTCTTCAAGGTCAAATATATGGGGGGACATAGTGTTTCACAAACACATCTTGATTTATTTACTTTGTTTAGACTGAACTCGAATTCAAATTCCTTATTTCTCGTAGTCGTTCATTTCAAGCATATACTCGGGTTAATGTAAGGAGCAAAGTGTACGATTACTCAGATTAGGTAATACTTAACCCTTTGCATGCTGGGAAATTTGTCGTCTGCTAAAATGTCGTCTGTTGAATTCCTAAAATTAGCATTTTCTTCGATTGTTTTTCAAAGAATACTATCAGAATAGCAAACAGTTTGGATCCAGATGAGACGCCACGTTCTGTGGCGTCTCATCTGGATCCAAACTGTTTGCAAAGGCCTTTAAAATTCAGCTCCAGCGCTTTAAGGGTTAAGTCATAAAATAACAATATGCAATTGTCGTTTACAAATCATTTGGTATTAATTGCCTATCTAGTAATGTCACAATAAATGACCAACTTGAAGTAAAACAACAAATAATGTTCGACCACATGTTTTATGAATTTTATTTTATTTTTTTTTGTACAAATACATAATATACCTGTAAATATACATGGACACAAAACATCTTATAAACGTAACAAACACAACTCTAAATAAAATCAAATGCACTTTTTTATTTTGCTCCTAAGTCATTTAATATGACCACAAATGGCAAACTAATCTTTAGACGCAATAAGAACGGGTTTCAAAAATAATGGGAACGTGTAAACCAAACGTACTATAATCTCTATACACACAATTAACCCTTTGCATGCTGGGAAATTTGTCGTCTGCTAAAATGTCGTCTGCAGAATTTCTAAAATTAGCATTTTCTTCGATTTTTTTCAAAGAATACTATCAGAATAGCAAACAGTTTGGATCCTGATGAGACGCCACGTTCTGTGGCGTCTCATCTGGATCCAAACTGTTTGCAAAGGCCTTTAAAATTCGGTTCCCGCACTGAAAGGGTTAAAGAATATGTCTGTGATACATCAATCTCATATATTATACTGCTGCACCCACTATGCAAAAACCTTGTTCGAAAACAAGCTACAGATGTGTTTGATTTCTGGGTAAGTCTGATTATGTACAAAATTCTGGAGATTAAAATATTGGTGGTCCTGTGGGAAAAAAAACGACAGAACATCCAAGAACAAAATCCACAAGTGTCTACAGAACATTTAATTTAATTTATATTACAGTGGAAAAAAACAACAAATTCATTCAATCTTAATGTATTTCTGAAGTATTGAATATGATATTATATCAATTTGTGTTGTTCTTGTTTAATCAAGAATAAAACAGTTTAAGACAATAAAACTAGAGGCATTTACTGACAAATCACCAAAAACAATTTCAACAAATAGCTTTATCTACACTTATTAAATTTAATGTAATTTTTAAAACACTTTCACAGATTGGGGCTTGTGTGTGTAAGTAAGTAAATGCCTTAAATTGCTTGATTTACACACCAACCGTAGAGCTCCATTATAATAATCAGAATGGATTTGACGAAAAAAATAAAGGTTGAAAATTCTCCTAATTGAGGATAGGTCCAGTGTCCTTAAGCTTAAAATGCTCTCATGCTTTGTGGGAGCAGTGGTCTAATGGTAGGACGCTGGCTTAGGGATCAAGAGGTCCCGGGTTCGCATCCCGCCCTGACCGCTGGAATTTCCTTGAGCAAGAAATTTATCCCTCATCTGCTCCTCTCCACCCAGGTGTATAAATGGGTACCTGTGAGGGAAATAAGCCAATGTGCCGTGGCTGCATACTGCTCCATGATGTTAACAGACGACTTATGACCAAGTGATCAGGGAAAAATGTAAAGAGCCTTTGAATTCACATACATTTTGAAAAGGGCGCTACATAAATGTGTTATATAAAAAAAAATCTCACCTTCATCACTCAGCTATAGGGACTTATTGATGCATCTGCTACTTTAAATAACAGATCATTGTGTGGCAACAAAATGTAACGGAAAATAACAGTAACATTCTTTATTTTGTATTATTTCGCCATTTTAACCCTTTGCATGCTGGGAAATTTGTCGTCTGATAAAATGTCGTCTGCTGAATTTGTAAAATAAGCATTTTCTTCATTTTTTTTCAAAGAATACTATCAGAATAGCAAACAGTTTGGATCCAGATGAGACGCCATGTTCTGTGGCGTCTCATCTGGATCCAAACTGTTTGCAAAGGCCTTTAAAATTCAGCTCCAGCGCTTTAAGGGTTAACATGTTATAATTTAAACCATATCAAGTGATCATTATTGAAAAACGACAGAAAGTGATGTTTATTTCACACACACACACACAAAATATTTTTATCTCTTCATGTTTGACTACTCTGGGTGCAAAAATAATATATACATTAATGTAGGCTTGATACAAACATAGTAAAACTTATCAACATTTCTATTTATAGCGTGCACAGAAACTGCATTGACGAGTAATACTTACCAAAAAGTTTAATTGTTACCAACTTAAATGATGATTTTATGTATTTTGATTAGAAATATGTCGATATAAAACAATATCTACCAATTTTTTTTTAGTTTTGGCAACTTCTGTTTTTTTCTTATATTTACACCAAATCTTTTCTTAAAAAAGTGCTTATGTAAATATAATTAACTGGTTATATAACTTACTACGTATTCTGATTTAATCATAATAATCAGTAAAATTAAAAAAGATTATAATAAAACATTCAGTGTGTTCTTTATTAATAAAAAATGGCCTGCTTTAAAAAAAACAACATAAAAAAGTATATTAAATCCAAGGGCTTATGGTCAATGTAATGTATCTCCTTAACATTTATATTTTAGAAACTGGACCCTTGAAAAGGCCTTGACTAAACTAGAGCTTTGTCACAGACGTGACGTATACCCCCACGTGCTGCATTGACACAGACTATTTTGCATGCTGTCTTCACAAAACAAGAGAATCAAATTTATGGCAATTTTTAAGAATTATTAAGCCATAATCATTTATAGCCATTTTGACCTTTGAACTCTTGAATTCTTCCACATGACACACCATCCAATGACTGTGAACAAAATTAATGTACAGAGTCATTTTAAAATCTCACAATGAATGACATAGTTATGGTCCAGACAAGATCATTATTGCAATTTTTGACCTTTGAACTCAGTGTGACCTTGACCTTGGAGATATCGACGTAATTCTTTCGCGCGACACAGCGTCCAATGATGGTGAACAAATGTGCCAAATGATTTTAAAATCTCACAATAAACAACATAGTTATGGCCCGGACAAGCTCATTTATGGCTATTTTTGACCTTTGAACTCAAAGTGTGACCTTGACCTTAGAGATATCGACATAATTCTTTCGCGCGACACACCATCCAATGATGGTGAACAAATGTTCCAAATGATTTTAAAATCTCACAATAAACGACATAGTTATGGCCCGGACAAGCTCATTTATTGCCATTTTTGACCTTTGAACTCAAAGTGTGACCTTAACCTTGAAGATATCAACTTAATTCTTTCGCGTGACACACCGTCCAATGATGGTGAACAAATGTGCCAAATGATTTTTAATTCTCACAATGAACAGCATAGTCATGGCCCGGACAAGCTCATTTATGGCCATTTTTGACCTTTGAACTTTAAGTGTGACTTTGACCTTGAAGATATCGACGTAATTCTTTCGCACAACACGCCGTTCAATGATGGTGAACAAATGTGCCAAATGATATTAAAATCTTACAATGAATGACATAGTTATGGCCCGGACAAGTTAATTTATGATCTTTAACGTCAAAGTGTGACCTTGACCTTGGAGATATCGACGTAATTCTTTTGCGCGACACACCTCCAATCATGGTGAACAAATTATACAAATGATTTTAAAATCTCACCATAAATGACAAAGTTATTGCCCGGACAAGCATTTGACCTTAAAGGCTCTATAAAGGTGACAAATACAGTTATTATGCATATCAACTGGTCTGATTTTTACCGGATTTCCGTAACTCTTGCATAAAAACTGCTAATAAAACAGCTTAGGTACAACATTGTCAAGAATTATGGAAGATAAACCCGTTTCATAATTGGAAGAAATGTTTACATTTTTGCAACTAACGTGATGTGTAGCCTCAGAGCGGTGACATGCCAAAAATAGCCGAAAGAAAACTCAATTTTAATTCTATTTTAAACAACTTTTAACCAGCAGAAAGTAACTTATTAGATCACTACAAACGTTTTAACCATTTAGAAGAGACCTACTTTGTGGGTGATACCGGAAAACGTTAAAAATCATCGTTATATTTTTGGTGACCTGAGTCACTTTCACTTTCTCTTTTCCGAGTAAACAGCGATGTAAATAAACTGATTGTTTGTAAACACAATTGACTTGGAGGACACTTTATTTTGAGTTCAAACAAGTTGTATTGCTCATTTTTTATTGTAATGTTCAATAGCATATATATATATATTGTTTTTTGATAACCGTTATAAATAAAATATGAAAAAAATATTTAGAAATCGGTAAATAATAACGGATCTTCACCTTTATAGAGCCTTTAAAACTCCAAGTGTGACCTTGACATTTGAGATATCAATGTACTTTTTTCACACGACACACCGTCCCATGATGGTGAACAAATGTACCAAGTCATTTTAAAATCTAACGATAAATGACATTGTTATGGTCCGGACAAACTTTCGGTTTAAAACACACTAAGTGACCCCGTGACCTAGTACTTTAGCTGGCATGACCCATATTCAAACTTGACCTAGACATCATCAAGATACAACTTGCGACCAAGTTTGGTGAAGATCGGATGAAATTTCGGGACAGACCGACAGCCGACCATCAGACCGACAAAGTGACTCCTATATAGCCCCTATTACCAATAATGGGGGTATAAATATTTAAAAAAAATGGGACCCTTGAAAATTCCTTGATTACATTTGTTTAGATATACAACCCTTAAAAGATCCTTGATTAAAAGCTATTGGTTTAGGCCAATATTATGCGGTATTGCAAAAATGAATCACAGCTAAATCAAGAAGTTGCATATTAAATTAACAAACATATAAAAGCTGTTCACATGATAAAGCAAACATGATATCAAAACATACAAATAATTAAATCGCAAATCTAGACTTCTTTTTAGAAATAAACACATAGAACTACAAGGCCTTGTATAACTGTGCTGTTTAGAAATCAACTTTTGCAAAATTAATGTATTATAAGTTACATGATTTATTTTCATCATAATTACTTCCTTTTAGGATATGAGATATTAATAAATATTATTATCCATTAAATTTAAAACTACATGTATATAAAATTTAACTAAAGCTTTGTCACAGACATGACGAATACCCCCACATGCCGCATTGACACATAATATTTTGCATGTCGTCTTCCCAAAAAACAGCGGACACCATGCTCAATTTTTAAAAGCACTAAGTGACCCCTTGACCTAGTTATGACCCAGAAAGGCCCTTGTTCTAAGTTGGCCTTAAGATCATCTCCATAAAACTTCTGACCAAGTTTGGTGAAGATCAGATGTAAACTACTTGAATTAGAGAGCGGACACCATGCTGAATGTTAAAAAACGCACTAAGTGACCCCGTGACCTAGTTTTAGGCCCAGAATGGCCCATGTTCAAACTTGTCCTAGAGATCATTTAGATAAAACTTGTGACCAAGTTTGGTGAGGATTGGAAGAAAACTACTTAAATTATACAGCGGACAACATGGTGAGGTTTAAAACGCACTAAGATACCCCGTGACCTAGTTTTTGACCCGGCATGACCCATATTCAAACTTGACCTAGACATCATCTAGATACAACTTCTGACTAAGTTTGGTGAAGATTGGATGAAAACTACTTGAATTAGAGAGCAGACAACATTGTAATGTTTAAAACGCACTGAGTGACCCCGTGACCTTGTTTTTGACCCGGCATGACCCATATTCAAACTATCCCTAAACATTATCAAGATACAACTTCTGACCAATTTTGTTGAAGATGGGATAAAACTTACTTGAATTAGAGAGCGGACAACATGGTGAGGTTTAAAACACACTTAGTGACCCAGTGACCTAGTTTTTGACCCGGCATAGCCCATGTTCGAACTTGACCTACACATCATCTAGTTACAACTTGTGAATAAGTGTGGTGAAGATCGGATTTAAACTACTTGAAATAGAGAGCGGCCACCATGCTCAATGTGTAAAACGTACTAAGTGACCCTGTGACCTAGTTTTTGACCTGGCAAGGCCCATGTTCGAATTTGGCCTAGACATCATGTAGATACAACTTCTGACCAAGTTTGGTAAAGATCGGATAAAAACTACTTGAATTAGAGAGCGGACACCATGCTGAATGTTAAAAAACGCACTAAGTGACCCCGTGACCTAGTTTTTGACCCGGCAAGGCCCATGCTCGAACTTGGCCTTAAGAACATCTATATACAACTTCTGACCAAGTTTGATGAAGATCAGATGAAAACTACTTGAATTAGAGAGCGGACATCATGCTGAATGTTTAAAACGCACTAAGTGACCCCGTGACCTAGTTTTTGATCCGGCAAGGCCCATGTTCGAACTTGGCCTAGACATCATGTACCGGTAGATACAACTTCTGACAAAGTTTGATGAAGATCGGATGAAAACTACTTGAATTAGAGAGCGGACACTTAATACGGACAGACAGACAGACCGACCGACCAACCGACAAGTTCAATCCTATATACCCCTTTAAACTTCTTTTGTGGGGGTATAAAAAAAATCAGAATCATGCTGCGTCTAACTGCATACATATTATGATTACTGTAAAAGTACTTCACTTAATTTTCTGGCTTTAGATCACATTAAACAAGTATTGTATACAAGGTGGGTCATCCTTTACTTCATGTTTTGTGGATTTTGACGACTCTTGTGATGTCAAAATAGGCCCAGAGCCCATTCAGACTAAAAAATCATTGCCACAACCCCCACACTTTAACGCCTATTGTTGAATAAAATAACTGATATGTATACATAAGGAGTGAAGGTAGAGGTAATGCCATTTGAATGTTCAAGTATTATTATCACAACTTGAAAACTTTGGATAAATTACAGCAGAAAATACATTGATTTCAGTCCTATCCGATATGAAATATAAATAATCATTACAAACTTTTTAACCTAACATATATCGATTATTTCAACAAAGTGTACCCTTTTTGTACATACATCAATGATAATCAATGATACAAAAATATTGATACAATTCTACTTATTGTTTGCTTTTATTCATTTCTCCTCAATGTTGACCATAAAAAAATTAAGAAAGTGCACTGCACATCATAGATAAAATACATTCTAAAAGTAAATTTTAAAAGGATTATACACATACATCGCTTTGGACACAGAATTTGCATTCAATTCAATTTTCTTATAAATAAACCTTTAGACACATCAGCAATACAGTGGGAAAACTGTCACTTCTGAAACAGATTCTGTACCCTTTCTTTTTGTATGTATTGTCACTAATGGCAAACAAGCCTTTCACCTAGCTAAAAATGGTTTTAATGTCGAATAAAAATGGATGTTACAAGCATTTGAAGATATCAGATGGTAAAGTTTACAATTCAAGCTTTGCTTAATCTCAGATCTCTTTTTCCATATGCAGTAAATGCCAATTACTGTAAGTTACCATGAATAGCGCAGTTTTTTACCTCCAAGTTTCAAACTAAAAAGTTGGTGGGCGTTTTTTATTGATACAACGCTATCATGGCCAGTAAATCAGTAAAAATGGAAAGAATAATTAACATCAAACATTTGTCTGCCTTTTTTTCTTGCCAGGACTTCCACGGCTGCAATTTTGGGAGTCCTACAAAATAACAACTAGAAGAAAATAAAATAACTGACAGGCTTCCCTGAACATAAACAATCAGACAATCCTAACAAAATCAGACAAGAGTGCCATGCTTCCTAAAAACGCCGCAGGTTTTTGATATAGGGGGTATATTTCATAATATTCTGTAGGAATTTTAGAGTCAGTAACTGCCACTGTTTTCTTACACACACTGAGTGGCTCAGTGGCAAGTAAGCAGTCACCACAGAGAAAGCTCCTTTTTCATGAATCCGGTTTGTCCGTGACATCTTCTTGGTTTGAAACCGAGTCTATTTCGTTGTCTCTCTGGGCACTGTCTAATAACGGAACATCTAAAATAAGGAGAAATGCGCACTGAGTGAAACATATCCCACATTATCAGGTCTTCAAGGACATATAAAAATAAGGATTAATTACTAGCAACACATTTTAATTTCACCCATTTATGCCTAGTGGACTCTCCCATCCTTCTAAATTGGATCAATTTATTTCCAAAATTAGGGATGTCTAGTTTATTTATTTCTATATTAGAATATTTCTTACAGAAATTCCTTTAAGCAGACAGCGCAGACCCTGATGAGACGCCGCTTCATGCAGCGTCTCATCTGGGTCTACGCTGTATGTCAAGGCCTTTTTTCTAGACGCTAGGCATAAATGGGTTAAGGTTGGGCCAGTTGTATTAAGCAGTGTAATTATTACATGCTTACGAGTGGAATCCAAAAATGAAACCATGAGTTTATAAAAAAAAATGCTTTAAGAAAGTCACAAAAGTTAAAATCATAATTAACCTCAAGTTTCAATTATATTAAAAATAAGTCACTTACTAGCCAACAAAAATGTAGCTTCAAAATAAAATAATGTACAAATCGCTTTAGATTAATTATTCCCAATTTAATTTTCAGAATCCACAAGGAAATGACTGGTAAAGAAGTAGGGGTTTCACATCATTATAATATGCAATAGTGGGTGATGGCTTCTTTGAGCATATGCCTCTATATTTAATGCAGCTTGTATTAAAAACTTACAAGCGATGAGCAAGTCCTAAACTCTGTTATTTTTTAGCCATTTTTTTTTTACTGCTTTTCTCTAACTAGCATCATGTATTGGAGGGTTGGAGAACAATATCCTGATACTTTCATATTTTGGAGCACCCTTTATGCAAATAAAGCGCTATAATGAAATAACAGTAATGGTTATGATTCTGTTGAAAAAAAAACCACAATTGAAACAAAACTATCAACTCTTCCAACGCATCTGTGTTGCTGAACTTGGGTAATTGTACAACAAACTATAATAGAAACTATGGAAGAAAAAAAATATTTTTATTAAACCAGGGCTTTATAAAAGTATTAAGCAGGGCTTTTTTCCTTCTGTGAGAATGGCCATTTTTCACACATTTGGGAAATTCCCGACTCAAATTGTCACAATGTCAAGAAGTTCGCGAAATTTTCACAATTTAGAAATTTCGCGACTCATTTTTTCACAAGGCCGCTTCACAAAAACAGAAAAAAAAGCTCTGTCAAGTACATTTTTTTCCTTTTTTTGATCAACTCAGATGATGAGATTCGAACATTCACTCAGCTGAGTATTCAGAATGTTGTTCAGCTCAAATGACAATCTCAATGACAAATCTGGGATATAAAAACATGCATATATTCCTCCTCAACCCTTTCAGTGCGGGAACCGAATTTTAAAGGCTTTTGCAAACAGTTTGGATCCAGATGAGACGCCACAGAAAGTGGCATCTCATCTGGATCCAAACTGTTTGCTATTCTGATAGTTTTCTTTGAAAAAAATCGAAGAAAATGCTAATTTTAGAAATTCAGCAGACGACATTTTAGCAGACGACAAATTTCCCAGCATGCAAAGGGTAAATTCCTCCTTAAGCACTCTCAAAACTAAACAAAAAGCTTAAGTGAACAAGAAATTGAGCATTATAAACAATTTCATCTAAAAATGGTGGAAAAAATTAACATTGAGTACGAATATTGATGTAACCCTTCCCAACTAAGAAGCAAAGTGAAAATGGCTTTTGAAACCCGCATAAAACCAGAACAGCCTGCAAGTAACTCCCAGTCTGTTCAGGTTTTATGCTGTTTGTTGCTTATCAGTAACTTAGGGTTGAAAATAAAGCCTTTAAAACTTAAATTTAGTAAGAAAGGTATTTAACTTTGTATGTAACTTTCACAGGGACTACAAATGCATCAAAAAACGTATCTATGTGGGAAAGGGTAAAGTACTTATGTGATAGAGGCCCTGTTCGAGAAAGCTCACCTTCCGTCACGAGACTCCCGTTGGAGGAGTTGATACTGCCTGCATTGGCCCTCCTCGACATGTTGGAATAGTGGGAGGAGGCACTGTCCATTGACTCGATGGTAACAGCGGTACTGGCATCACTGACACTCACGTTCACAGTGTCGATGGAGCCGAAAACCTCGCGCTCTGAGATCCCATCCCTATTCATCGTGCTTGTGGTGATGATAGAATGTCGGCTTGTCGTATCGCGATGAGGCAACTGACTGGAGCGGAAGTTTGACGGAATGCTCGGTAAAGGTCGATATTCTCCCACTTGACCTTGACCTCCTGACCTTTGGAGGAAGTTTCCGGAAATTGGACTGTTTCCTCTCCGCGTTGCCTCTTCATATGAGGGTAGAGTAATTTGTGTATTATCATAGCCGATCAGAAGCATTCGGTCATGCTCGTCTAATGAGTTGCTATGAACGCGAGAGTAAGGGGGCGGGACCGAGGAGGGTCGACAGAGGCGGGGAGGGTGTGGCTTACGACGTCTGAACACCATGACGACCATGACCAGCAGGAGGACGCCTAGAACGCTGCACGCTGTTGCCACAACAATAGCTAGGGTACTCATGTGGTACTGGGAACTGGCTGATTCTCCTCTAGTGTCGCCGTTAATTTCATGGTCTGCAAGGGATGTTAACCATGAGGGTAATATAAATCAGGTAATATAGATCTCTGTAAAAGGGGCTTAATGCATGTGCCTAAAGTGTCATCCCAGACTAGCCAGTGCAGTCTGCACCGGCTAATTAGTGATGGCAATTTCTTCCCAAACAAGATTTTCGTCAAGAATAGTCTTCCTTTTAATGAAAAATAAAATAAAAGCTTAGAGTGCCATCCCTGATTGGCCTGTGCAAACTGTACAGGCTAATCTGGGATGACACATACCACACATGCATTAAACCCCCTTCTCACAAAGCTTGTCTGAAATGCATTGTATGATCAACAAGCAAATTCGTTGAAATGATATCCGCCGCCAATATGCTTCTGGACACAAAAGTGTTATATTTGACACTCAAAAAAAGCATTTTTCAAGATACAAAGGGCCATAACTCAGTTATTAACAGATGGTGTACGATGCCATTTGGCGTGCATCATCCTCTTATCCATATGCATACTCATACCAAGTTTCAATTAAATCCGCCAAAGCACTTCCAAGATATGGCTCCGGAAGGACGGAAAGACGGACGGACAACGCCAAAACAATATCCCTCCGCCTATGGCATGGCATAATAAGGTTAAATACCCATTAAAACGTAAATACACACTTGAACAGAAACTGTGTTGTCGTTTTTGTTTCCTAAGTGATGATCAGTTACAGTAGTTAATGACTTTTTTAGGTAAATATCTATTACAACACCACCAAACACTGCCACAATTTTAAACACCTATTTTTGTATATTAAAGCTTATATATTTCTCCAGTGCATTGCACTATTTCGTATCTCATGTGTGATACAGCATCAATAAATCCACTCTGCTTATGAAATAATTAACAAACACAACATTCAGTGTGCATATAATTTAAGAAAAATTCTTTATTTATATTTTTTAATTCAAACATTTCTCACGAGGAAATAAGAATAGTTATAGAATAGAATAAGAAATAGTTTTTTTTAAGCAGATCCATAACTGACTAATCCACACTAGAGATATTTTACCAATACAGGCCATGCTCAATTTTCAACAGCTGCATACCTTGGAAACAGGCAGGAATGTCATAGTCCCACTCTCCACTACGCTTGCATGTGATTATGGACTCCCCTCGCATAGTGTAGCCACTGTCGCACACGCACTCCACATGCAGTCCAGCATAGAAAGGCTCGCAGTACTGGATGTCACTCTTAGACTCGCAGAAACAGCGACCGTTATTGATGGACCGCAGCCCGGGGCAGTACTTCGTAGAATCTGTACATTGGGGTGGAAAAGATTGGAAATAAATAATGCTTGCAATCTGAGGAAAATCTCTGTAAAATATGCATAGGTACTGGCTCTGTTTATAGGAGTAAGAAGAATCCATGAGGAAATTTCAAAGCTCAACGCCGGGTGTTTTGACTGGAAATCGTTGGGCAACTATTACAATCCTAAAATACTGAAAACATGATAAATTCTACTCAGAAATGAATGAAACCTTTTTCAATGTTATTTTATATAACCCATTTTCATGATTTCTGCAAAGGTGCCAAAACATACAGCAGTGGGCATTTCATGTCCGATTGTGTTAAAATTATAAAAAAAATTACCCAATTTATTTTTATTTAATTATTAATGTTTGTCAATTCACCACACATTAACCTTAAAGAGAATTCTCGCACAATTTATTGAGGCACAAGCTGGACATTCCAGGTTAATGCAGTCTTTAAAAAACCTCTGTCAAACCTTTGAAAAATGGGAAAACTGTAACACTGCAAAAAGTCCAGAATAAAATTTCAGAATACAAAGGACTCATGGCTGGTGAGAAATACTAAAAACAAAATATAAACTTTCATTTGATTGGGTAGTAAAATTGTGTGAATATTAAGAGATTAAGTTAACCTCATGTCATTTAATTGATTAAAGAATTTTGTGGAAACTGAATGTACACATTTTAATAATAAGATAATACGCACCTTCCACGGAAATACACTGTGGTGGGTAATGCGACCACTTTGAATCCTGCTCACAAAACAGAGTAGCGTCCCCCACCAGTTTGTACCCATAATTACAGTAGTACTTCACGTGGGAGCCCAGCATGTACTCAAAGTCATAAAGCCTGTTCGTGTCTGGATTGTCTGGATTGTAGAACTGCCCATTCTGGATGTCATTGGGTCGGCCGCAGGTTTGCTTTACCACTAAGAGGTCAGGAATGAATGTCTTTAAATATATATTGGAAAATAGTCAACAAAAATAAAAAGACTGCTTTTAAACAATCATTGAAAGACTAAGCACAAAAAAGAACACTCAGATTCAGCAAACTGTTAAAAAATTTTTTTACACAAGACTGACTTTCCACCCTTCACCTTTTTGGCAGTATCATGTACCGTTTGCAATCTTGTAGATGTTCCTCTTTGAAAATTTCTTATGAAGTAAAATCGATTTTTTTTTTTCTACCATATATAAAAAAAGCAGAAGCCAACAATAGATGTGTTTGTCAGAAACACAATGCCCCCTATTGCGCCGCTTTGAAATAAAGTTTCAATATATCATTTGGCAGGTTTAAAAATTATCTCCCTTTTAAAGCTTATTACTTCCCTTGACTTTTTACTTTTAACCTTGAAGGAAGACCTTGACCTTTCACTACTCAAAATAAGCAGCTCCATGAGATACACATGCATGCCAAATATCAAGTTGCTATCTTCAATATTGCGAAATTGCAAAAAGTTATGGCCAATGTTAAAGTTTTCGGACGGACGGACGGACAGACGGACAGACAGTTCAAATGCTTTATGCCACCCTACCGGGGGCATAACAAGAGCTGTAAGAGGACAGCGCGCTCGACTATTTGAGTGCTTGACAGTATAACGTAAGCCATCATGGGGAAATTGTTCATATTCAATAATTTATTAGACGATCTTTCAAAAATAAAAAAAGGAATTTTTTTTTTTTTTTTTTGGGGGGGGGGGGGGGGGGGGGAGTTAGAGGGGGGTTATAATGTGGGGTGTGGTAATTTATTAGATATTTAAAAAAAAAAAATTGGGGGGGGGGAAGTAGGGGGGTGGGGGTGATAGGGGGGTATAATGAGGGGTGTGGTAATTCTTAAGATGATGTTTAAACAAACAAGAGCACCGCCTTGCGGGTGCAGACCGCTCATCTATTTTCTTTTTAAAGGTGAAGGGACTCTCATTTTCAATCACAAAGGAGGGAGGAGTGGAGTGAAGAGGGGTGTATAGTGTGGGGTTGTGGACATTTATTACATTATCTTCCAAAAAAGCGAAAAAAAAAAAAAATAATAAAAAAATCGGGGGGGGGGGGGTATAGTGTGAGGGTGTGGTGATAATTTGTGAGATGATCTTAAAAAAAAAAAAAAAAAAAAAAAAAAAAAAAAAAAAAAAAAATTTGGGGGGGGGGTGGGGGGGGGTGGGGTGGGGGTATAGTGTGAGGGTGTGGTGGTCATTTGTGAGATGATCTTATTAAAAAAAAAAAAAAAAAAAAAAAAATTAGGGGGGGGGGGGAGGGGGGGAGGGGGGGGGGGGAGGGCACGGGGGATGGTTTGGGTGAAGTCTATTGTGGTATGTCAGGTAAGAGTAGTTTTATCAAAGTATCAATCAAATCTAATCATAAATAAAGAAGTTATGGCAATTTAGCAAAATTTAATAATTTGACCTTGAGAGTCAAGGTCATTCAAAGGTCAAAGTAAAATTCAAGTTGCCAGGTACAGTAACCTCATGATAGCATGTAAGTATTTGAAGTTTGAAAGCAATAGCCTTGATACTTCGAGTGGATCGAAACACAAAATTTAACCATATATTAAAAGTTACTAAGTCAAAAAAGGGCCATAATTCCGTAACAATGACAACCAGAGTTATGCAACTTGTCCTTTTACTGTACCCTTATGATAGTTTGTGAGTGTTCCAAGTATGAAAGCAATATCTATGATACTTTAGGGGTAAAGTGACCAAAACATAAATCTTAACCAAATTTTCAATTTTCTAAGTATAAAGGGCCCATAATTCCGTCCAAATGCCAGTCAGAGTTACATAACTTTGCCTGCACCGTCCCCTTATGATAGTTCATAAATCTTGCAAGTATGAAAGCAATAGCTTTGATACTGTAGGAATAAAGTGGACCTAAACACAAAACTTAATCAAATTTTCAATTTTCTAAGTATAAAAAGGGCACATAATTCTGTCAAAATGCCAGTCAGAGTTACATTACTTTGCCTGCACAGTCCCCTTATGATAGTTAGTAAGTGTTGCAAGTATGAAAGCAATAGCTTTGATGCTTAAGGAATAAAATGGACCTAAACACAAAACTTAACCAAAATTGTCAATTTTCTAAGTATAAAAAGGGCACATAATTCTGTCAAAATGCATGCCAGAGTTATCTAACTTTGCCTGCCCAGTCCCCTCATGATAGTAAGTAAGTGTACCAAGTTTGAATGCAATAGCATTGATACTTACTGAGAAAAGTGGAACTAAACGCAAAACTTAACCAAAATTTGCAATTTTTTAAGTATAAAAAGGGCACATAATTCTGTCAAAATGCACGCCAGAGTTATCTAACTTTGCCTGCCTAGTCCCCTCATGATAGTAAGTAAGTGTACCAAGTTTGAATGCAATAGCATTGATACTTTCTGAGAAAAGTGGACCTAAACGCAAAACTTAACCGGACGCCGACGCCAACGCCAACGCCAACGCCAACGCCGACGCCGACGCCAAGGTGATGACAATAGCTCATAATTTTTTTTCAAAAAATAGATGAGCTAAAAATGGGGGGGGGGGTAGGTTGGAGGGGGGGGAGGGATTCTGTGTAGGGGCGTGGGGTATTGTTTGGGTGGAATCCATTGTGGTATTCAGGTAAGTGTTGTTTTGTCAAAGTAATAATAAAATGTGATCATAAATAAAGAAGTTACGGCAATTTAAGCAAAATGTTCAAATATCTAAGTGTAAAAGGGGCCATAATTATGTCAAAATGCTTGATACATTGGTCTGCTCTGGTTTATATGTTGGGGTCATGTTGGTAAACAAGTATGCAACATATAAAAGCAATATGTCAAAGGATATAGGAAATAATTGGGGTAGTACGCAAACTTTAACATAGATTAATCAATAATATGCATATTCTTAGTATAAAAGGGGCAATAATTATCAAAAATGCTTGATAGAGTTGTCTGCTCTTGTTTATAGGTTGGGGTCATGATGGTCAACAAGTATGCAAAATATGAAAGCAATATGTCAAGGGACATTGAAAATAGCTGGGGTAGTACGCAAACTTTAACATTTGCTGCATATTCTAAGTGGAAAAGGGGCCATAATTATAACAAAATGCTTGATAGAGTTGTCTGCTCTTGTTTATAGGTTGGGGTCATGATGGTTAACAAGTATACAAATATGAAAGCAATATGTCAAGGGACATTGAAAATAGTTGGGGTAGTATGCAAACTTTAACATTTGCTGCATATTCTAAAAGGAAAAGGGGCCATAATTATCACAAAATGCTTGATAAGAGTTGTCTACTCTTGTTAATAGGTTGGGGTCATGATGGTTAACAAGTATGCAAAATATGAAAGCAATATGTCAAGGAACATTGAAAATAGTTGGGGTAGTACGCAAACTTTAACATTTGCTGCATATTCTAAGTGGAAAAGGGGCCATAATGATGACAAATGCTTGATAGAGTTGTCTGCTATTGTTTATAGGTTGGGGTCATGTTGGTAAACAAGTATGCAAAATATGAAAGCAATATGTCAAGGGACAAAGAAAATAGTTGGGGTAGTACGCAAACTTTAACATTTGCTGCATATTCTAAGTGGAAAAGGGGCCATAATTATGACAAAATGCTTGATAGAGTTGTCTGCTCTTGTTTATAGGTTGGGGTCATGTTGGTAAACAAGTATGCATAATATGAAAGCAATATGTCAAGGGACAAAGAAAACATTTGGGGTGGTACGAAAACTTTAACATTTGCACGCTAACGCAGACGCAGACGCTGGGGTGAGTAGGATAGCTCCACTATACATATTTCATATATAATGATACAAGACAGTCCCAGAGAAACCAGACTTAATGCATGTGCGTAAAGTGTTGTAGCAGATTAGGCTAATCAAGGACAAGACTTTTTACATATATACTGGACTTTTGTTTAGAAGAAACTTCCTTAATCTGAAAACAAGATAACATCAGAAAGTGTAGTAACGCAGTCCGCAAAGGCTAATCAAGGACAAGACTTTTTACATATATACTGGACTTTTGTTTAGAAGAAACTTCCTTAATCTGAAAACAAGATAACATCAGAAAGTGTAGTAACGCAGTCCGCAAAGGCTAATCTAGGACAATACTTGATCAGTGTTTTTTGTCACCATATTGGAAATGGGGCCGGGTCCCTTTGGATTAGAAAATATCATGCACTTTTGCCTAAAATTGGGAAATTAATAATGTTGATTTTATGCTTACAAATACTTAAAATTCGATAATAAAAGTGATTTCAATAATACATTTTCTAAAGTTCCACTTATTCAGCTGGATTTGGAAATAATTGACATGTTTAAACTTATTAAAAAATATTTTAAAAAATTAAGCCTTTATTTGGGAATTTTTAGGACCTATTTAGAAAAAATATATTATACTTTTTTCCATTGGGAATGGGTCCCCCTACCTGACCCAAATTTGAACGAAAAAAAAAGTTTTCCCTCGTATTTATTGAATATTTCCTACCACAAGAAGGCACACTGCCCTGCCATTCCCCTTTGTGGCACTGCAGCTGGTTTGCCTTGGGATCTACGAGGATGTACCCCACATAGCACGTGTACAGCACAATCTCTCCATCCACCGGCATGCTGTAGTGTTCACTCATGTCTGTACGACTGTACGGCACTTGCGGAGGAGCGTCACAAACAGACACTACAGAATGAGAATGATCAGCAGGGATCAGACACGCAGCAATATACTACTAGTCTTCTACTCTTTGAAATACAATCTATAGAATATTTACATTGTATGTCAAAGAAGAATAGCAAAATGTTGAAGTATTATATATGCCACATAAGGGCATCTGAAAATCAATAAATCTAGTTAAAGTATTTAATTGGGTTTTTCAACCCTTTCCCACTTAGATACGTTTTATAACACATTTGTAGTCCCTGTAAAAGTTACATTTAATTTTCTTACTAAATTCAAGTTTTAAAGGCTTCTTTTCCAACCCTTAGATACTGATGAGTAGCAAACAGCATAAAACCTGAACAGACTGCAAGTTACTCGCAGGATATTCTGGTTTTATGCTGTTTGCACATCGCCATTTACACTTTGCTTCTGGGGGAAAGGGTTAATGAAGGCCCGTGAGGCATACTTGAATACCTTTTCATTTGCCATGACATAAAAACTACCGTTATGTATAAGCGTCTTAAAAAAATATTGATGACAACTGGGCCCGTATTTAGCAACTGATGCTTAGACTTAAGAAACTAGAGTGTTAACAAGATTTTACTATAGCCATATAAGGAATAATGCCCCGCCCCTTGAGAGCCATTTTTTTCAAGCAAACATAATTATTTTCAAACTCATCCAAGATATCATTGAGACCAATCTTCTGACCAAATGTCATGAAGATTGGACAATGAATGTGGACTCTAGAGTATTAACAAGGTTTTACTATAGCCATATATAGCCATATAAGGAAAAATGCCCCGCCCCTGGTGGCCATGTTTTTAAAGCAACCAAAACCATTTTCGAACTCATCCAAGATATCATTGGGACAAATCTTCTGACCAAGTTTCATGATGATCGGAAAATAAATGTGACTTCTAGAGTGTTAACAAGGTTTTACTATAGCCATATAAGGAAAATAGCCCCGCCCCTGTGGTGGCCATGTTTTTCAACAACCGTCATCATTTTTGAACTCGGCCAAGATATTACTGGGATGAATCTTCTGACCGAGTTTCATGAAGATCGACTATAAATGTGGCCTCTAGAGTGTAAACAAGATTTTACTATAGCCTTATATAGCCATATAAGGAAAAATGCCCCGCCCCTTGGCGGCCATGTTTTCAAGCAAACGTAACCATTTTCGAACTCATCCAAGATATCATTAAGACAAATCTTCTGACCATATTTCATCAAGATTGGAAATAAATGTGACCTTTAGAGTGTTAACAAGGTTTTACTATAGCCATATAAGGAAAAATGCCCCGCCCCCTGGTGGCTATGTTTTTCAACCAACCGGCATCATTTTCGAACTCATCCAAGATATTATTGGGATGAATCTTCTGACCAAGTTTCATGAAGATTGGACAATAAATGTGGCCTCTAGAGTGTTAACAAGATTTTACTATAGCCATATAAGGAAAAATGCCCCGCCCCTTGGCAGCCATGTTTTTCAAGCAAAGGTTACCATTTTTGAACTTATCCAAGATATCAGTGGGACAAATCTTCTGACCAAGTTTCATGAAGATCAGAAAATAAATGTGGCCTCTAGAGTTAACAAGGTTTTACTATAGCCATATAAGGAAAAATGCCCCGCCGTCTGGCGGCCATGTTTTTCAACCAACCGACATCATTTTCGAACTCGTCCAAGATATTATTGGGATGAATCTTCTGACCAAGTTTTATGAAGATCAGACAATAACTGTGGCCTCTAGAGTGTTAACAAGATTTTACTATAGCCATATATAGCCATATAAGGAAAAATGCCCTGCCCCTTGGCAGCCATGTTTTTAAAGCAAACGTAACCATTTTCGAACTCATCCAAGATATCATTGAAACCAATCTTCTGACCAAATTTCATGAAGATTGGACAATAAATGTGGACTCTGGAGAGTTAACAAGGCAAATGTTGACGCCGCACAACGGACGAGGGATAAAAAGCGATCACAAAAGCTCACCATAGCACGTTAAGCTCAGGTGAGCTAAAAAGAATACACTTATAACAAAGAAAATATGCTAAGTATTTGATTATAATATATTTATCCTGTCACATGCCTTTTAATCAGCCTGATAACCAAGTAACCTAATAACCCAAAAGTTATTAGGCTAGTTGACCACGTGACCTCGCATATCCGTCAGTCGCTCTCTGCGCATGCGCATGCCTTTACTATTTTCTATTAATAAATTGTATTTTTTCTATTAATAAAATACCAAATACATGTAATGTACTGTTTGTTTAAACATTATTATTTAAACAGCATAATTTCGTCTTTGTGTATTGAATTAATAAAGAGTAACTCGATTGTTGTTTTACAAGATGGAAGCTAGCCTAATCGCTTTGCATGACGTAACGTCACAATCTTTTTGTTTGCGCGTGATGTTTCCCATATTAAATATTTAAACACAAAATACTCGAAAACTAGATATTTTAGAAACATTGCAACCAATGTTGTAAATGTGACATGATAAATAAAATAATAGGTTGGTGATGTCGATGGAGAATGGTTATCTGGCTCGTCTGAAGATCTTATCGGGTGAGCAGATAAATTCCTACGACTTGCCAGATAACCATTCCATCCACGTCACCAACCTATTATTCTCTATATATACAGGCTAACTTTGGTGATAATGCCATGAACAAAACGTTCTACATGATGTAGAGTTAAGAATGCCAAGCTTGACCCAGAATTTAAGCAATTCTTAAATATTCCTGTTTAAAAAGTATTCATTTTTCTTAGAATTAAGTCTGAGAATTGTTTGGCGAATATTGGCACAGGTCCTCTGGATCTAAGTCCACATGCAAAATATCAAATTGACCAAAAACTGCACTAGATTACATCTCCACATGAATACAGACAGGCCTATTGATGGACAAACATTTTATCCCTTTGCATGCTGGGTAATTTGTCTTCTGCTAAAATGTCGTCTGCTGAATTTCTCAAATTAGCATTTTCTTCGATTTTTTTCAAAGAATACTATCAGAATAGCAAACAGTTTGGATCCTGATGAGACGCCACGTTCTGTGGTGTCTCATCAGGATCCAAACTGTTTGCAAAGGCCTTCACAATTCGGTTCCCGCACTGAAAGGGTTATTTAGCCAAATTTTCTGCTGAACATGCTAATATTAACCAAACAAAAAAAAACGCTTTTAGTACACAAAAAAAACTAGCTAAACTTCTTTTTTAATTTGCTGCCATTGGCCAATTTACTGAAAAGTAACGTCAGCCTTGCCACCAGGTCATAAGTACCATTACGTCATGCTTCAATTCCCTCTATCTCACCTGTACATGCTGGTTCCACTTTAAAACCACTCGAGGACACCCATATTCCGTCCTGACTACACCTGAAGGCCACTTCTCGCACTATGTTATCATCATACTGAATGGCGTACAAACTACTGCATGTAAATGTAAAAGTGTCGCCCACTGAGTAGTTACTGCCGCGATATCCAGTAATGTTACCGTTCACTGCATAGGGTTTTGTGCACTTCACATCTGGAATGTTGTAAAACATACAATACAAATTTATAGTATGCCATTTAATAATCTCTAATATCTGTATCTTTTGTGCATGAATAATGCTTACTAGTTTTCTCCACAGATCTGACTTTTTAACCCTTTGCATGCTGGGAAATTTGTTGTCTGCTAAAATGTTGCCTGCAGAATTTCTAAAATTAGCATTGCTTCGATTTTTTTCGAAGAATACTATCAGAATAGCAAACAGTTTGGATCCTGATGAGACGCCACATTCTGTGGCGTCTCATCTGGATCCAAACTGTTTGCAAAGGCCTTCAAAATTCGGTTCCAGCACTGAAAGAGTTAACATATTTCAAGAGTGTTGTAATGAGCAAGTTTCAATATTGGGCACAAAAATGTGTTTCTAAAGAGTTCTCAAGCTTTTCTTTAGCTGCCTTAAAGACTAAGTTTTTTATCACAAATGAACAAGATTAAATTTTGGCCAAGGTGTCATTGTATGGGACAACATGTTCTGACCAAGTTTCATTCAGACTGGGCAATAAATGGGGACTCTAGATTGTTCAAAAGGTTTTAATTGACATGAGCAGATGATTTTAACAAAAGCTCACCAAAGAGCATTTGTTGCTCAGTTGAGCTTTAAAGAATGTTGTTTCCTTTGAATATTTCCTTCAATTTGTAGGTTTGTTTTTCCCTATATCTGGTTACAAGCTATAATCTCAGCCCAGCAATTCATTTATTTGTTAGACATTCATATAATAATGAAATGATGTAAAAAAAATTATTTCATTTATATATTTTTGAACAATTCAATTATAGAATGTAAAATTGAATCAATTATTTGGAATCTCTAATTAGTTTGCACCCAACAATAGCGCAATGCCAATACCACAGCAGAACACTGGTATATTACATTTAAAGGGGCCTATAAACATTACACGCTTGACTAGATGAATAAATCATTTTTCATTGTTCAGAAGGATTTTAATTGTTCAAAAGGTTCCATAGAAAAGACAAGAATACCGCATAACGGGCGCCAACGCTCCGCTGCTGCAAAAGCTTGTCAGAAAAAAATTTTTTTTTTTAGAGGTCACAGTGACCTTGACTTTTGACCTAGTGACCCAAAACTGGGTGTGGCATGTAGAAATCATCAAGGTGCATCTACATATGAAGTTTCAAAGTTTTAGATGGAAGCACTTTGATTTTAGAGCCTATGTTAAAAGTTTTATATTAGAGGTCACAGTGACCTTTGACCTAGTGACCCAAACATGGGTGTGGCGTGTAGAACTCATCAAGGTGCATCTACATATGAAGTTTCAAAGTTGTTGGTAGAAGCACTTTGATTTTAGAGCCTATGTTAAAGTTTTATATTAGAGGTCACAGTGACCTTGACCTTTGACCTAGTGCCTCAAAAATGGGTGTGGCACGTAGAACTCATCAAGGTGCATCTACATATGAAGTTTCAAAGTTGTAGGTGGAAGCACTTTGATTTTAGAGCCAATGTTAAGGTTTTAGCACGACGCCTATGGCGGATGGCTGACGGCGGACGACGAGCTGGCTATGACAATACCTCAGGTTTTCTCCTAATACAGCCGAGCTTAAAAAAAAGCTTTGACAAAGAAAGAACAGAAGCTGTCTACAGGGTTTATGGTGCCTGAAGAGGAATATTCAGATTTTGGATTTCACTTATTTCAGTTACTAAAGAAAGCAAAAAAGTTAATAATAAATAAAATAAATGTAATAGAAAAAAACCTGAAAATACATTTATACTCCCAAAATGGCCCTTTTTCCCTTAACTAAGTTCCATAAACCAAGATTTAGTACTTTTTGAGACGTCCAATGTTCAAGATTGTAGTTTACACATATTTCTGTCACCACAGCAACCACAATTTGTAAATGACGAAAAAACTAACAGGCATATTTCCCATATGGCCCTTCATTCACAAACCAAATTTTATGAACAAGGCTGAAGCATCAATACTTTTTGAGTAATCGCATATAGTCTAGTAGGAACGGAGGTCCACAGTGCATGATTGGAACCTTTTTTTAAATATGCTGATGATGTTCAAAATTGTCTTGGGTAAAAAATTGTTCCCAAGAAAAAAATTATGCCCACGGTGCCTAAATCCAAGATGGCCGCCAAGATGGCCAACCAAAAACATAGGAAATGCCGTTTTTTCGCAAATGACACAAACAAAATATATGTTCCATGATTTTGTTACGCTTTTTAATTTAAGCCATTAAGAACATACTATTCTTATTACACAATATTTTTTCTATATTGTTCTTGTAACGTAAACTTTCCTTTCTATGTGATTATAGGAAACATAATGCATTCAATCAAGTAAGTAGATTAAATCTAATTAAGTTGAGCAACCATATACTAACTTGATTAAATGCAATATGTTTCTAATAATCACATAGTAAAGAATGTATACGTGACAAGAACAATATATAGAAACTTCATAATTTAGTAAAGACTAAGAGTTTGTCTCGCAATTGTGTATTATGCAGTGTTTCAGTTTTAGTAAACAGCATTGACACTTTACCCTAATATCCACACAAAAATTAAAAAAATACACATCTTAGGTAGATTTTTTGTGTGTAAAAATAACAATCTTTGTTTCGAAACAATGTTTTTTTATCGGATAATGTAAAAGACATATTAAAACAGTGTTTTTAATTTGGGGGGTTATAATGCATAAGCTATGTGCATACAATTATATGATCTTGTTTTCCTATTTTTATTCACAATACTGTTAATGATGTGTTATGCGTTAGTGGAATTAGCTTCTAAGTACATGCAATGTACATGTACTAATCGGTACGAAAATAAATCCATATATCCGTGAACATAACAAGTTTAACAAGGGCTGTTTGTAAAACATGCATGCCCCCCATATGGGGTCTCCATTGTAGTGACAGCCATTGTGACAGTGTGAATATGTTTTTTGTCACTGTGACCTTGACCTTTGACCTAGTGACCTGAAAATCTATTGGGGTCATCTGCCAGTTATGATTAATGTACCTATGAAGTTTTATGATCCTAGCCATAAGCGTTCTTGAGTTATCATCCGGAAACCATTTAACTATTTCGGGTCACCGTGACCTTGACCTTTGACCTAGTGACCTGAAAATCAATAGGGGTCATCTGCAAGTCATGATCAATCTACCTATAAAGTTTCATGATCCTAGGAATAAGCGTTCTTCAGTTATTATCCGGAAACCATTTTACTATTTCGGGTCACCGTGAACTTGACCTTTGACCTAGTGACCTCGAAATGGATAGCGGTCATCTGTGAGTCATGATCAATGTACCTATGAAGTTTCATGATCCTAGGCATAAGCGTTCTTGAGTTATCATCCCGAAACCATTTTACTATTTCGGGTAACCGTGACCTTGACCTTTGACCTAGTGACCTCAAAATCAATAGGGGTCATCTGCGAGTCATGATCAATGTACCTATGAAGTTTTATGATCGTAGCCATAAACGTTCTTGAATTATCATCCGGAAACCATTTTACTATTTCAGGTCACCGTGACCTTGACCTTTGATATAGTGACCTGAAAATCAATAGGGGTCAACTGCGACTCATGATCAATCTACCTATAAAGTTTCATGATCCTAGGAATAAGCGTTCTTCAGTTATTATCCGGAAACCATTTAACTATTTCGGGTCACCGTGAACTTGACCTTTGACCTAATGACCTCGAAATGGATAGCGGTCATCTGTGAGTCATGATCAATGTACCTATGAAGTTTCATGATCCTAGGCATAAGCGTTATTGATTTATCATCCTGAAACCATTTTACTATTTCGGGTAACCGTGACCTTGACCTTTGACCTTGTGACCTCAAAATCAATAGGGGTCATCTGCGAGTCATGATCAATGAACCTATGAAGTTTTATGAGCGTAGCCATAAGCGTTCTTGAATTATCATCCGGAAACCATTTTACTATTTCAGGTCACCGTGACCTTGACCTTTGATATAATGACCTGAAAATCAATAGGGGTCAACTGAAGACATGATCAATCTACCTATCAAGTTTCATGATCCTAGACATAAGCGTTCTTGAGTTATCATCTGGACACCATTTTACTATTTCGGGTCGCCGTGACCTTGACCTTTGACCTTGTGACCTGAAAATCAATAGGGGTCATCTGCGAGTCATGATCAATGTACCTATGAAGTTTCATGATCCTAGGCATAAGCATTCTTGAGTTATCATCCGGAAACCATTTTACTACTTTGGGTCACTGTGACCTTGACCTTTGACCTAGTGACCTGAATATCAATAGGGGTCATCTGCGAGTCATTATCAATCTAACTTTCAAGTTTCATGATCCTAGGCCTAAGCGTTCTTGAGTTATCATCCGGAAACCATTTTACTATTTCAGGTCACCGTGACCTTGACCTTTGACCTAGTGACCTCAAAATCAATAGGGGTCATCTGCGAGTCATGATCAATGTACCTATGAAGTTTCATGATCCTAGGCCCAAGCGTTCTTGAGTTATCATCCGGAAACCACCTGGTGGACGGACCGACAGACCAACATGAGCAAAGCAATATACCCCCTCTTCGAAGGGGCATAAAAATGATATACTATACTATCTTAAAATATATCAACATGCGCATTAGGCATTTTTTTCTTCAGATTGTCATTTGACCCATCCACTTTTATTTTCTTGTATATAATAATCATGGATTATATTCACATAAAATAATCTATCATTTTATTCTTAAGTCTCTTTATGGTTTATATATGCAGTTGACATGTTAATTTCATCCAAAAAACTTTTCAGGTAATACTTGAAAATGTCCTACGCAAAAACAACCATTTTGTGTACCAATTTAACATGTTTTTAATCATGTTTTCATATAATATATTCATGTAATATATTTCATCAAAAACAGTTAATTGTTTTAGTTTTTTTTTAAATAATATGTTATATATTCTTTAAATTAACAAGGGACAAAATTGTCACAAAACCAGGTTTTCATTGTGAAAAAAATCTGATAAAGGGAGACAACGCAAACTGAACTTTTGAAATGAACAAACAAAATTAACCCCCTTTGTAAGTTTGTTTTAAAATAAATCTATTTTTAGTCGTGGCGACCTTGACATTGGAGATATTGACGTGATTCTTTCGTGCGACACACCGTCCCATGATGGTGAACAAATGTGCCAAATGATTTTAAAATCTCATAATGAATGACATAGTTATAGCCCAGACAAGCTCATTTATGGCTATTTTATTGAACTCAAAGTGTGACCTTGACCTTGGAGATATTGACGTAATTTTTTCGCGCGACACACCGTCTAATGATGGTTAACAAATGTGCCAAATGATTTTAAAATCTCACAATGAACGACAAAGTTATGGCCCGGACAAGCTTGTTCCGCCCGCCCGCCAGCCAGCCAGCCAGCCCGCCTGCCCGCATTCGTCAATCTAATAACCAGTTTTTTCCATCGGAAAACCTGGTTAAAAAGCTAACCAAAACGGTCGAAATTAGATGCTGTTTGCGCAATTTTATAATTTTATGGGCTGTCCATCTTGGAAGCCTTCTTTGCTTTAGAAACCATGTGATCAATAAGTTTCGTGGGTACAAAAATAATTGTTTATCACAAAAAATGTAGATTATCATCAGCATTTTCAAATAAAATCTTAGAATCATCCAGCGCGAGCCCCTGATACTACTAGATCTCAATGTGAGAGATTCTATACCCTTTGTTGATAAATGATTTTTATCTTTATTTTTACAATTATAATAAAGAGAACATGAAAGTTATGTTTAAAAACAAGAGAAAACCTGTACCTGCAAAATGATAAATAGAAATTATCTTTCTTTAAAGCTAGTTACTTCCCTTGGTGTTTTTTTTAACCTTGAAGGATGACCTTGACCTTTCACCACTCAAAATGTGCAGCTCCAAAAGATACACATGCATTCCAAATATCAAGTTGCTACATGTATCTTCAATATTGTAAAATTTATGGCCAATGTTAAAGTTTTCGGACAAACGGACAGACAGACGGACGGATGGACAGATCAACTGCTATATTCTATCCTACCGGGGGCATAACAATGTGCATACACTTAAAAGTATCAAAAAGATCAAAATACATAAACATAACAAGTTAACAAGCCTCGTATATCTCAAAATATATCAATAAGGCATTTTTTTCTTTATATTTGACATTTACCCCACCCACTTTTCTTGTCTTACAAATCACATTTATATTATAATAGTCACATGAAATATTATATATTCATATTCCTTAGTCCCATAGGTGTGTATAAATGTAGTTAGGATAATAATTGTATCTAAACTGTTTTTCAGATACAAATTGAAACATGTTATAAGGACATAAACACAGGTTTCTTTTACCTTTTTTTCATTGATACAGTCATTTTTTTCACACAATGTTTAATTTTTCACCAAAAAAACTTATTTGTTTAATAAGAATAATATGTTCCCAATTGCTTAAATTAAAAAGCTTACCAAAATCATGGAAAATATATGTTTTTTGTGTCATTTGCGAAAAAACGGCATTTCCCAGGGCTTTTTTCCTGACTTTGTGAAGCGGCCCTGGCCCCTCACTTTGTGAAAAAAATGAGTCGCAAACTTGTCAAAATTGTGAAAAATTGAGTCTCGAACTTTTCAAAATTGTGAAAAATTGAGTTGCTAACTTCTTAAAATTGTGAAAAAACAAGTCGCGAACTTCTCAAAATTGTGAATTCAAAGTTCAGTGCATTAGTATAGTTAAAGCTTGTTAAACACTTGAATATAATCAAAATTATAATGAATTTAATCAAAATTTCCTTAAATAATGCAATAAAGGCATATTTTCCTTCTATGACTACTGTATTTGATACAATAACAACACATATACATATATCCGATTTGCAAAACATTCATGTACCAAATGCAACTAAAATACCTGGTCCCAACACTTCTTTACCACAGGAATAACAGATACGAATAAGTAGTCTCGGTCATCAATACTAGGGGACGTTTTGACTAGGGACCGTTTTGACTAGCTTCCATCAATACATAAGCCGCGGCAGATGCTTTCACTTTTATCAAATAACTTTCCTTATAATGTTATCAATGTGCATGTTTTAAAACTTACCCTTCTGTAGAAAGCTTTTTTTTTTCACTGTTATCCTAATTTCAATAAATCGTGATAATTTTGCGTTTTTTTTATTTTCTTCGTGTAGTAACGAGCGTTCCGCGTTGCAACTTTTTTTGATAGTGGCGTTGCTAGGCAGAGCTTTTACTATTTTTATGCCGGTTTCACCGGTTACACAACACTTTAAAATTGATTAAAACAAGCAAACATCGGTAACGCGAGTCGACAATTACGCGCGAATTCAGAATTAATAACGAGGTTATTAAACTTATATTTCTGTTCCAAAGTGGCCGTTTTTGACAGTTTTGAGCACGAAAAGTCCTTTTTCATGATTTAAAACGGTCGTTTTTGTAAATATTCACGGCCATGTCAGGTTTGTGGATTGGCCGTGTCAAAATTGTGAAATGTCCGTCCATGGCCAATTACAAAGAAGGAAAAAAAGCTCTGTTTTGGGTCGGCCATATTGGCGGCCATCTTGGAATTAGATCCTGTGGGCATGAAATTTTTCTTGGGAACAAAATTTTTCTTTTACCAAAGACAATGTAGGACATCATCAGCATATTTAAAAAACAAGAGGTGGGGGGGTATAGTGTGAGGGTGTGGTGGTAATTTGTGAGATGATCTTAAAAAAATATAAAAAATAGGGGGGGGGGGGGGATTCGGGTGGGGGGAGGGGGGGTGGGGGGGGGGGGATTCTTGGTAGCGATGGTTGGACGGTATTTCAAACATAAAATAATCAAAATAAATAGTTTTGTTTTTTAACCGTTTAAAAAAAAAATTGGGGAGGGGGTGGGGTGGGGGGGGGGGGGTATAGTGTGAGGGTGTGGTGGTCATTTGTGAGATGATCTTAAAAAAAAAAAAAAAAAAAAAAAAAAAATAGGGGGGGGGGGGGGTAGGGGGGGGGGGCACGGGCGATGGTTTGGGTGGAGTCTATTGTGGTATGTCAGGTAAGAGTAGTTTTGTCAAAGTATCAATCAAATCTAATCATAAATAAAGAAGTTATGGCAATTTTAGAGAAATTTAATAATTTGACCTTGAGAGTCAAGGTCATTCAAAGGTCAAGGTAAAATTCAACTTGCCAGGTACAGTAACCTAATGATAGCATGAAAGTATTTGAAGTTTGAAAGCAATAGCCTTGATACTTAAGAAGTAAAGTGGATCGAAACACAAAATTTAACCATATATTCAAAGTTACTAAGTCAAAAAAGGGCCATATTCCGTAAAAATGACATCCAGAGTTATGCAACTTGTCCTTTTACTGTACCCTTATGATAGTTTGCGAGTGTTCCAAGTATGAAAGCAATATCTATGATACTTTAGGGGTAAAGTGGACCAAAACACAAAACTTAACCAAACTTTCAATTTTCTAAGTATAAAGGGCCCATAATTCCGTCCAAATGCCAGTCAGAGTTACATAACTTTGCCTGCACAGTCCCCTTACGGTAGTTAGTAAGTGTTGCAAGTATGAAAGCAATAGCTTTGATACTTAAGGAATAAAATGGACCTTAACACAAAACTTAACCAAAATTTTCAATTTTCTAAGTATAAAAAGGGCACATAATTCTGTCAAAATGCACGCCAGAGTTATCTAACTTTGCCTGCCCAGTCCCCTCATGATAGTAAGTAAGTGTACCAAGTTTGAATGCAATAGCATTGATACTTTCTGAAAAAAGTGGACCTAAACGTAAAACTTAACCAAAATTTTCAATTTTCTAAGTATAAAAAGGGCACATAATTCAGTCAAAATGCACGCCAGAGTTATCTAACTTTGCCTGCCCAGTCCCCTCATGATAGTAAGTAAGTGTACCAAGTTTGAATGCAATAGCACTGATACTTTCTGAGAAAAGTGGACCTAAACGCAAAACTTAACCGGACGCCGACGCCAACGCCAAGGTGATGACAATAGCTCATAATTTTTTTTCAAAAAATAGATGAGCTAACAAGGTTCCAACCGTGCACCATGGACCTCCGTTCCTACTAGACTAATAATCCATATTTTAGTTTTCACATCATTCTGTGTCCATAGCAATCACAATTTTGTTCCGATGAAATAAAGTAAAATAACATGTTAATTTCACATATGGGAAAAAGTTAACTTTCACTCACTTGATACGCATTTAGGTATCTCAGGGGGATCCCACATCCCCAAGCTGTTACAAACTTGCTGCGGAGACCCTATCAATGTGTAACCAGCATCGCACCGGATGATCAATGTGTTTGAAATCCGTTCATAGTAACCATTATACAAATATCCTGGTAATGTGCAGTACGTTTCTGAAGAGAAAAATTATTTTGTCATATCAAAAGCTGTGAGATGAGAGAATTTTTGCATCATTTCATATTTAAAGAATAATTTTTTCGGGCTTGACAATAACTATTTAATGCACTTGTCCAACCCTACAGTTTCACTTTTCCTGACCAAAAGTAGCATTTATAATTATTATTATGTCATATTTTTGCTAAAAATTGCAGCCTCACACAAGCAGTTTTCCAAAATGTAACATACTTTTCTAACAAATCTGACCAAAATTTCTTAAAAAAGATGCCAAACTACTACAATAAACTCAATTATTGGTTCATTGACTTAATTATACAGTGATATAATTCTGTTGCACTGCATAATAAAAATGTGATAATTAGTTTGAACATCAATTTTATTGTGGTATTTTTCCCCAATCCAAAAGGCACAGGCTGTAAAATATCAAGCAAAACAAATCACTAGCTACAAAGACAAAATAATGGGCATCATTCTGCTAAATTGTGGGTCATTGTGATGGGCCTTTGTCTGTAACCTCGCATGATGATCCCAAAGAAATGCGTAAAGCTTCAATTGAATAACTAATGGTTGTTAAACATAAATTTCAACTTGCACGCACACCTCAACCTTCTATGCAATGAATAGTCAACTGAAAATCATAAGTAAATAAACCACATGAAAACATGAGCTCCTTATAACGGGTGCCACGCTTGGCTGTGGGTGCAGTTTTGAATAATTAAAAGCTTGTCATAATTTTTTTAATTTTTTAGAGGTCAGAGTGACCATGACCGTTGACCTAGTGACCCAAAAATGGGTGTGGAATGTAGAACTCATCAAGGTGAAGCTACATATGAAGTTTCAAAGTTGAAGCACTCTGATTTTAGAGCCAATGTTCAAAACCTTAACAAAATGTAAAGGTTTTAGCACGATGCGGACGGCGGACGACGAGCTGGCTATGACAATACCTCGGGTTTTCTCCGAAAACAGCCGAGCTAAAAAAGATGTGGTAAATGTACAACTAAATATAAGTGAATTAACTGAAACAGTATTGATATTTTTATTTCCCTTGCTAATACTAAGATATTGATCATAAGTGTAGCCCTATTTTGTTCTTTATAGTTTAAATTTCAACATAAAAATGGGTAAGCAAAGTCCAGACTAATTACTGTTTTTTACAGCATATTTATTGCTTATTTAAAAGAGAATGAGAAGACCTTGAATCTTTTCACTTGTCCCGTTAGTTTAGCAGATTATTGTGTTACTTTACCAGACAAATATTTTGGTTGTCACGAACAATCAGACTACTGTTAAAGTAGAGCTCTGCTTTAAATTGTTTCATGCCATGAATTTGTCAAAACAATCTGACACTATGGAACTTAATTTAAAAAATCATACCATACAGAAACAATTATTAAGTAAGTTTTTGTTTAAAAATGGCGAGAAAGGTAACCTATTTTGGGCTGTAAAAATGACAGATAGTGGGCCTTAATATCTTTGATGATACACGGTCAAAGAAAATATGAAACAAACATTAACAGAAGTTCATTCTTAAATTTAACAAAACTCATCTTACCCTAATATTTACCTGTTTGCACATGTACTGGAACTAACATCACCAACACACTGACTAGAATCAAAGTACTGTACTGGCTGGGCAGCATGATCTTTTCTTGCCAATGACCTCTCAAAGTGTCAGGTCTTGCAATAAAGAAGAGAAGTGTTCTGGTGAACCCATGAAATGTCAATTTAATTGCATAATTTTCCCACCTGTATGTACATTGGTTTCTTTCATGAAGTTAAAAATTATTGATTTACAGCATGAAATAAATGTGACAAGACTCTGGTAGAAAATCTACACTGCGAAAGCTTTCAGTGAACTGGTCAACTCAGTATGTCTGTATGCAGTCGTCGAAATTGGCACTAGTCCGACAGCAAAAAACTAGTATGTTTTCTTTCGGGCTTGTAGGAAATCCAATTTTACAAGCCCGACGTGCTTGTACAATTCATTAAACAGAAAACGAGTTCCACTTTCATTTTCAATATTTGTAAACAAAGTTTTGAGCCGCCTAAATCAACAGCCGCTTATGTTTTAACACACTGCGCACACGTGCTGGGCAATCACCCGATACTTGGATTACTGCGCATAAAGCTCATGATTTTGTGGTTCCCGGATTACTACTATGTAAAATCAATGATTTGCGTTGCGTTCGAGACACAGAGAGTAAGGGCCAAACAGTTGTCATTCAAGTACGTCGTTGAGGAATGCGAATCTGAGGTAACTGTGATTGACACATTTGTCAACTAGCTTTTTGTAGAGCACCTGGCACTTAATTGCTTATATATTTTCTGGTGGTTCAGGTTTGCTCTCTCTTTCACATGGATATATGGGATACATTTCTGCTAATTTTTTACCTAAACTTTATGTATATATTTATAGTTGTGATTTGATTGAAATCAGTGTTTGAAATTAATTTCTTCATATTTAAGGATCCGAAAGAGGGTGGCTCAGATGACGAGGAAGCTAACTTGGATGATGATGAAATTAATAAGAGATTTGTATTGTATTCTAAAGATTGAATAAATGAATGCTTCTTTGGATGTTTTATGTTATGTTTATCTGCATTTTTAACAAAAATGTTTGGGCTAGTAAAATCTGACTCGGGCTTGTTCAAATTCCCATAGTACTAGCCCGACTTACTTGTAGATTTAAATCTGAATTTCAATGACTGTGTATGAGTTCTGCGCATGGATCATGTTTTGTGAAAACGAAATGCTAAGATGCATCAAATTATACTGAACAAGAGTGCCAATCTGTCACAAGATACGCCCGTTTGAAGGTTTTGGACATAATCTAGACAAAACTTCTGACAAAATTTGGTGAAGATCAGAGGAAAACTACTTCAATTAGAGAGCGGACACCATGCTAAATGCTTGAAATGCACTAAGTGACCTCATGACCTAGTTTTTGACCCTGCATGACCTATATTTGACCTTGACCTAAATATAATGTATACACAACTTCTGACCAAATTTGGTGAAGATCAGAGGAAAACTACTTCAATTAGAGAGCGGACACCATGCTAAATGCTTGAAATGCACTAGTGACCTCGTGACCTAGTTTTTGACCCTGCATGACCCATATTTGAACTTTAACTAGATATCATTTAGACACAACTTCTAACAAAATTTGGTGAATATCAGATGAAAACTACTTCAATTAGAGAGCAGACACCATGCTAAATCCTTGAAAAGCACTTGGTGACCCCTTGACCAAGTTTTTGACCCGGCATTACCCATATTTAAACTTGGCCTAGATATTGTCTAGATACAACTTCTGACTAAAGAAGGTGAAGATCTGATGAAAACTAATTCAGTTAGAGAGCGGACACCATGCTAAATCCTTGAAATGCATTTAGTTACTCTGTGACCTAGTTTTTAACCCTACATGCACTATATTCGAACTTGACCTAGATATTGTCTAGATAACTTCTGATCAAATTTGGTGAAAATCGGATGAAAACTTCTTCAGTTAGAGCTGAAACCATGCTTAATCCTTGAAATGCACTAAGTGACCACATGACCTAGTTTTTGACCTGGCATGACCCATATTTAAACTTGACCTAGATATTGTCTACATACAACTTCTGACCAAGTTTGGAGAAGATCGGATGAAAACTATTTGAAATAGAGAGCGGAAACTGCTGTGGACGCCGACCGAACGCCCGCCCGCCAAGGGTGAAACTATTATACGTCTCGTTTTGTAAAATAATCATGCGGTCTTTAAGACTGAAATCTTCAAGGAGTAAAGGGCAGCTTCCCTACAAAGGTCATGTACCTCGATACCATAATTCAATAAAACGTATGAAAAAACATTATAACCGTTCTTGTCGTTACATTATGCATCAAGACTAACTGTCCAGCGCCGTTTGAAACCTTTGTTAACATACATTTCAACTAACTGACATTTTAAAGACACAAGTGATTTCATTGGTCCAATGCGGAGGTGTGTCTTTACAACTGGAGATTTCATTCATAAAGACTGCATGATCATTGTCAACTGGGTCATGCGAGTTGTGTATCGAGTTATTTCTTAAAAGTTGACCCAGCATTTGTAAACATATTGCAAGACATATGCATTTCCAGAAAGGAAATTCATTTCTGCGTTGAATAAGACCAAGATCGTGAAAATCGCTGCACAATTGATGAAGATATGGCTGTTCAAAGTGATGCACCCCGTTTTGGGGTGATTTTGAGTTGCATACCTTGTTATATATATATTTAATAGTGAAATATTTTTTTAAATAAGTTAATTTTTCGTTATAATATGATTATTTATCATTCAAAATGAAATCACTAATTAATATCAAAACAACACCCTAACCACCTTATTTCACTACAAATCAAAGCCTTATATGTTTGCTATGGAGGTTTCCCCATAACTTTATGTCGTGAAGAATGGAATTATAAGGAGCGACATTATAAGTAAAAGAACTATAATTGGTACATTGGTTGAATGAAAGTTGACACATCCGGATAGTGACTAGTGTTTATAATGATATTTGACACGGTCCAGAGAAAATAAGGAATGTCAGCCACTGTGATTGTATCAGTGACAATATATTATCGAAAAGTTACCTTTCATTAAAAGTATATATCTACTTTGGTTAACTTACATTAAACATAAACAAATGAAACAAAGATGAAATTAATTGGTGTCTGTTTTATGTCTTCTAGTAACAAATGCGCATGCGTAATTGCTAGACGACTTCCTAGGTTACACAACACCTACAAAATACAATTTGTTGTGTTATTTTTTTTTCGACACAGCTCAGACGCATTTGAGTTTCTATGTCTGATGGTTACCGGACTGGTGTGGTTTACAAGGATTCGGGCTCCCCCCTCACACACACACACACATTATATATATATGACAGAAAAAATGAAATGCGTTCATTAACGATGAGATTGAAAAATTGCAATTCTCGTTGAACTTAACCTGCCTCGACATGATTTTTAGTAAGATTTTTGATAATGCAGAGGCCATTTTACATAATATTGTCATAACTATGAACATAATTAATTTGAAAAAAATAGCCGACAAAGACCAATTTAGCGTGAGAATTCCCGGGTACGTTTCAGTATATTTTCCGTATCCCGGGTACATTTATATAGTACCAGAGCCGACAATGACCGGTCGAACATAAGTAAGTGGTTACGTAATATGTAGGACTTTCATCACAAACATCCGAATTTATTCTTTATATATGTAGGAGTGTAGGTAAAAACAATGCTTAAGGATCTTTGTGAAAACGGATAAAGATCTTTTTTAAAAATATGCATGATAAAACTAAATTGAAACATGTTCTTGGTAAGCTACGGTAAGCATTTTACATATAAAATTAAATACAAAATTCACTATTTTAAAGGTCATTTCGGTTTAAAACCCATGAAAGCAGATATAAATCTAATAAACACAAGACGAATACATTAAAACTTGCTTAGACTTAAATTTATCTTTGCATGGGACTTACAATCATGACAAGTCCTGTTTCATAAATTGATAAGCAGAGTTAAAATTTCCTAAGTATGTCCCAAAATACTTAAAGTGATATAATGGGCATCTAACAGTATATGCTATGTTTATAGGTGTCTATCGGAACCGTTGTTTGTTTTTGGTGTTTTCACTTCATATACACTTATTTTTGTTAATGCAGCATCAACATACTAAATCAATATCCCGGAAAGAGAAAAATAATGCATTTTAATATCAATTAGCGTACTTTCGTTTTGACAACTGACGACAAAAATGATTCGATGTACTATGCGAATCTAAATTAAGTTTTAGTACAGATTCGTTCATACGACACAAAGACACAATTTTGTTTTACGGATCATTTCAGCTTAGAAGACTTGGTGAGTCATGTAAAATATCGAATACAATATGTACCGGGGTATTTTAATAAACAACTGGTAGCAAGATGAGTTGCAGATAATTGGTCAGTTACCACATTCTACCTAACTCTTTTGAATGTTAATTCTTTTCAGATCAATTCAACAGTGAAAAATGCCCATAATATCACTTTGAATCCCATTTATGAGATCATTATTGGTTAAAAAGAAATAAAAACAAAATCAATGAAAAATTGTGCAGAGCTGATAGGCATGACTTGCATCCATATATGTATAAAGAATTGTTGCATTTGCGTTACATCATTTTCAATAAAGAATATTAAACCAAACGTAAACCTAGCCATCGCAAAGCTAATAAAAAATAAAGCTTTTTTCTGACATAAAAATGGCAGCTACTATTTTATTTCTGTGATTTTAAACCGATCAATACACAGCTCATCGTATTTTTATATTTCCATATCTTTATGGCTATTTCACTTTTACAGCTATTGCCAAATATTGTAGTAAAGATCATATCTAATTGTGATTTTGTTTAGTTTCGGCATTATGTGCAGGATCACGTGACTTTGTTGAAATCCCAATTAAATGTTAATAGAAATAAACACGCCGGTAAGTGCTGCTTTTTTCCAAATAACTTTATAAAAACAATTTTTCTAAAGAATTTCAACTAGTGCCTAAAATACGGATTTTTATGCTGCTTATAGCAATGTAAAATACATCATAGTTACTTTATTTAATAAGCCCCTCTTGTTGTTCATAAATTCCATGTATAATGAAGTCATATACACGGTTGTGCTGCATGCAACGTGATATTTTGTCACCGATTTCAGACGTTTTCAAGGATTAATTCCTATACTTTAAACGGGCCTTTTCACAGATTTTGTCATGTATTGAAGTTTGTCATTAATGCTTTATTTTGGTAAATTTAAAAGTTGGACCTAAAAATCTTCGGTAGAAAGGAAAACAAGAATACAATTAAAAAAGAGAAAAAAATGTAACCATCAACTGAGCTTGACCCACTGACCCCTGGAGTCCTGGAGTAAAAAGTCTTCCGCTTAGACCACTCCGCCATTCGTGCTCATGCTATGATGGAATGTATTTTATACTTTATATAAGCAATCCAAGTAGTTTCACAAAATATAATTATAACAACAGAACTTTCCAAATTATTCAATCGTTTCGCGTTGTGCAAACGCTTTATAATTTTCAGGTTTTCAAATCGTCAAAAGATGTATATAATGGATATTTTAGAGCACGGTAAATGCTCCGTATAACTATTCCCTTACAAAAATCAAAACTTAAACGAAAATTTGCAAATATGAAACAACTTTTTATGTCCCCCACCACTAAAGTGGGGGACATATTGTTTTGCCCTGTCTGTCTGTCTGTTTGTTTGTTTGTTTATTTGTTTGCGTCAAACTTCAACATTTGCCATAACTTTTGCAATATTGAAGATAGCAACTTGATATTTGGCATGCATGTGTATCTCATGGAGCTGCACATTTTGAGCGGTGAAAGGTCAAGGTCAATGTCATCCTTCAAGGTCAAAGGTCAAATATATAGCTTCAAAGCGGCGCAGTAGAGGACATATAGTGTTTCTGACAAACACATTTCTTGTTTTAATTTTGTCAATTTACCAACACGTGAAAAGGACCCTTTAAGATATCGGCACAAATTGCAAGAAAAACTGTCGTTTATGCACTTAAGATTTTTGCAAATGTATTTCAATAACTTAAGATGTTAAATAAAGTTCTTAACGGTGTGTTTATATTCTGTACAGTCCTTGTGTAAATCACTGAATCTATCTATCTCTATCTCTGTATACTGCCAACCGCTCTTTCGAGTATTATAGGCAGGGAAAAGGTGCACGTCAGGAACATTAGTGAGTGTGAAAGGTAAAAAGGACCCAGCAAAGGATATTGTTGGGTAGTGAGACTAAAAGCTTGAAATCTCCAGGAGAATGGAGAGAAGTCAAGTGGTTAAAAGAGTTTAGTGAAGGTGAAAGATAAAAGTGAGGGTTAAAAACATTATTTAACAGACTAGTACCGCACATTTACCACTGCCCTCTTGAACTTTTCAATATCGGATAGGGTAGCGATATCAGCTGAGAGCTTGTCCCATAGTGTGATGCTGTGTGGGAAAAAGGAGTAATAGTGGTAGAGTGATCCTGTCTGTATCTTTTGTAGATACAGTGGGTGCATGTGTCTAGTGAAGCGGATTGGTGCTTTTACATATTGTGGGAGAGGTATGGCAACAAGGTTGTGATAGATTTTGTAGAACATGATGAGTTTGCTGTCATTTTAACGATCTGCGAGCGATCTCCAGCCTAGATCTTGTACCATGGCCGAGACACTGAAAAAGGGAGAGTAATCTCGCTGCACCCAGCGTGCAACCCGGTTCTGCACTCTTTCCACTGTATTGATGGCAGTTTTGGTCCATGGGCTCCAGACAGTGGAAGCGTATTCAACTTGTGGTCGGACCAGAGACTTGTATGCGAGTTCTCGTACCTTTTTATTATGTGTTGTGATGTTCCTTTTAATGAAGCCTAGTGATTTGTTTGCATTGTTGGTGATTCTGTCAATGTGTGTATTATAGCTGAGGTCAGAAGAGAGATCGAGTCCAAGATATTTAGCATCAGAGACGGACTCAAGAGCTTGGCCATGGAGAAAGTAACTGTGTTCAATGACGTTGTGGTTCCTTGTGATGTGTAGGACCTGGCATTTGGATGGGTTAAATTCCATGTCCCACTCTTGTTCCCATTCCTGAAGCTTGTCTAGGTCTTGTTGCAGAGATGCACAATCTGAGAGAGAGTTTACAGTGAGGTAAATAGCCGTATCGTCTGCAAAAAGGCGAACGTTGGATTTAGTGACGGAAGAAGGGAGTTGGTTTATATATATAAGAAAGAGAAGTGGTCCAAGGACAGAGCCTTGGGGGACACCAGAGGTTACTGGGACTTCTGTGGAGCACTCACCATCCAATACAA
This sequence comes from Dreissena polymorpha, assembly GCF_020536995.1. Taxonomy (NCBI): domain Eukaryota; kingdom Metazoa; phylum Mollusca; class Bivalvia; order Myida; family Dreissenidae; genus Dreissena; species Dreissena polymorpha. Next base: position 69,417,328 of record NC_068357.1, read on the forward strand.
CTGTCTGACTTCTGCCAAAGAGGAAGGAACGGGTCCAGCCTAGAACCTGAGAGGAGACGCCATATTCTTGGAGGAGATAGAGGAGTTTTAGATGGTTTACCTTGTCAAAGGCCTTGCTGAAGTCAAGAAGGATGAGATCAGTTTGGCGGCCTGTTGCTAGGTTGTTGACAAGCTGGTCCGTTAACTCAATCAGTTGTGTCTCACAGGAGCGTCGGTCTCGAAAGCTATGCTGAAGTTCGTACAGAATGTTGTGGGTGTTGAAGTGCTTGGAAAGATGAGAAGCAACTACATGTTCCAGGATTTTACAAAGGATACAGGTCAGAGAATTAGGACGATAGTTTGCTGGGTCACTGGTGTCTCCTTTCTTATAGACATGGTATACATTTGCCTTGGCCCATTCACGTGGGATCTCACCAGTTGACAGGGATTTATGAAAAAGAATGTTGATAAAGTCAGAAAGTTCATGTCGTAGTTCCTTTAGTACCACTGGTCTAATCTGGTCTGGGCCTGCCGCTTTGTCTACCTTGAGGTTGCCTAGGAGTTTGAGGATGCCCACTTTACTGATGGAGATGTCCTCCATCTGGGGATAGCAGAGGAACTGACGAGGTATCCATCTGCGTAGCTTCTGCAAGCAGGACTGCTTCAGAGATAGGGGAGTGGTACCTGAGAATACAGACTGAAACTGTATATTCAAAATGTTTGCCTTTTCTTTGTTTTCGGATTTAAGGGTTCCAGTCAGTTTGGTCTTTTAGGGTAGAGATAGTTTCTTAATCTTGTTTTGAGCTTTTTAGGAGGGTGAACAGCTTCTTTGAGGAAAATTTGCCATCCTCAGTGTTGTTCGCTGCGATGTCCAGGATACCTTCCAAGTAGGAGTTGCAGGCTTTTTTGATTTTATTTTTAATGAGTGTTTTTAGATTTTTAACTTTTTGCCAGGTTGGACTGTGCTTTTGTTTTGTTTTGTATTTTGTGTATTTGGCAAAGAGCATGTCTCTCTTGTGGATAAGCTTTTTGATTTCTTTTGTGACCCATGGGAGAGACTTTTTGGACCCAATTTGTTTGGTCGGGACAAAGCTGGAGATACCATCCTCTATCATGGATTTGAAGCGACTCCAGAGTTCCTCGATGGTAAGTGTGTCCGCTTGCAGGAGGGTTTTTTGGGTAGCATCCTGTATGTATTCCCTAAATTCAGGCCAGTTTGCCTTTTTATAGAGACGGCAGGTTCTGGGGATCTGTTTGAGGATTGTAGGCCTTGCTTTGACAGTTGCAGAGACAATATCATGATCTGAGATTCCTGGTACTATCTCAACTCTGTCAACAAGGGTGTGGTTTGTGGTAAGGAACAGATCCAGAATGTTTCCTTGCCGAGTACTTTCGTTCACCATCTGGGTGAGGCAAAAGTCTTCTATGACCTCGAGAAATTTGTCATATACAGAGGAGGTGCTGCATCCTGGTTTAGGGGATGGTGTGTGATCTGTATCCCAAAGGAGTTTGGGGAAATTGAAGTCACCTAGGATGAGTTTTGGTCCTTTGACCTTACTGGCCAGTGCAAGGAATTTCTCTAGCTCGATAAGGCTTTCCATGTCAGACTCATGTGGTCTGTAGTAGGCTGCGACATTGAGTGGCTGACTTTCCTTTATTGGTATTTTGATCCATAGGATCTCACAATCAGTGTTAAGTTTAGTCAGTACAGATGAGAGAATGGTGTTTTTAGTCAGTATGAAGACTCCACCGCCTTTTCCTTTGACTCTATCCCTTCGGAAGACTTTGTAGCCTAATGACTCGGGGAAGATTTCACTGTTGTAGTGGTCCTTAGTCAGCCAGGATTCTGTTGCGGCGATGATGTCTGGTACGCGTGTGTGGATCAAGTTTTGGAACTCCAGTTTTTTGTTCGCTATCGATTGGCAGTTGATACAGAGAATGTTCAATTTGGATTTGTAATAATGAATTTGTGGGTTTCTTGGTGGTATATCTGAAAACCCCGTTGATTCTTCACTCTCGGGGTGTTACTGGTGTAAGCTGAATCTATAAACACAATAGACCGTCTATTTTAAAATTGTGGTTTGACTCCTATTAACCTTTTATTATTTAATAACTTAATTGCTTTCCACAATGGGAAAATGTTATTAAAATGTAATGTTATAAAAATCTAACGATAATTATTATCAAGAAACTTAATATTTGCTTGATAATCGAGTGTAGTGTTATTTTTTAACATTTCTCTACTTGATGAAATGCTAACAAGCATATGTGAAAATTATTAATGGATGTAAATATGAATGTTAAAGATTATTAAATTGAACGAACAACTATATTAAAACCATTGCCAGTGCGCTCCAGAGAACTCATAGACGACCTCTGTTTATGCACAAATGTGTTTAAGGGTTTTAATTTTAGATTTTATTTACTGTTTAGTAACTTACGATCATCCATTTTTCTTGTTTATGACAGAGAGGCAGCGGAGAATGAACAGAGAGTCAGCATTTTGACAGAAAGGCCACCGATATGCATCTACACCGTGTCATCCCGTAAACAGTTTTGCATTGTAAGCAAACTTCAGGAAACATAGTTTAGAACTTATAGTGTGTTGTAACCGCAAAGAAAATGGCAGGTAAGGTTTTCCGCTTTATATTCAACTTTTGGTTACCTTGTTGAATCATTGTTTCATTGGCATGCTTTTATTATATTGTGAACTTGTTTTGAATCCGGAAAACATGTCGGCCGTTAAGCTGCCTTGAAATAAGAATGAAAATATAAGTAACTCGAAGCTTTGTAAAATTCTCGTATTTGGCAATCGGTGGAATGTACGGCCTGTTTCCCAAACCAACTTTTCTGCACTATGCCATATGGACTGCATGAGAAGTACTTTTGATTGTTTAAAGATGTTTATAATTATCATTTGTAGGAATTAAGGTTTGCACTTTTTCATCCGTCCGAACCTAAGAACCTATCTCCTGAAGCCTTCTCTTCAACTTTGTGATAAATATCTTGTTCAAACTTTCATAGTTGAGTGGCCTTAATTTGACATTTGTAAAAAAAAACGGCGTACATTCTATAAGTTCACAAGTTTGCTATTGAAGACTCCTTATCAGCGATTTATCTGCAAATTACCGTAATAACACTATGTTTTCGGACACTTAAAAATAAAAAAAATTTTCGTGTCCGAAAACTTGGATACAAAAAATATTAACAAAATACAGGTGTCCGAAAACTTAGAGTCGAAAATGGAAGTGTCCGAAAATAGCGTCAATTGTATCAACGACTACCGGTAATAGCACGCGCTTGTAAAATACCATGCCGTATAGTATAAATTACAGTTATACATGTTTGCACTGCATTTTAAATAATTGTAAATGCTTAATTTATTTGACAGAAAGTTACTTCAAGGTTGTACTTTGACCAACGAGTTCAAAAATGAGCATGTGATGTACCGATACATGCTTGTATGAACCTGTAATAAGCGCAATAAAAAAAGCAAACTATGAATATTTTGTTTGTTCATTTCCAATAGTTGTTGTGTAACACCTTCGATTGTTCGTAAAACTTGTAATAGGGTGCATCACAATTTGAAACATTTAGTATTTGTCACAGTTATTTTACTGAGAAGCAGTCTTCGAATTAGCCTATAAGCCCGAAGCCCGAGTCGATTCTTTGGCCGGTCGGTCGATCCTAAATGCTTATAAAATAGCCCGATCGGTCGATTAAATATTTGAGCGTCATATCAATAACCTGATTTATACGCGTTTTTAAGAAGCACGTTTAAATTTGCTATTTAAATGCCTAAAATAAAGTTATACGTTTTAAAGCATGCGGCCGCCATTTTTCTAAACCGTCGTGTAAACATCCGGGTATGTTGCTATTTTAAGTAATGATGCAATTGACGCCCAATCAAGATGAGGTTATTCAAACTGAACATGCGTAGATCACGTTCCGGGATGTTCGCGCATCGGGCACTTCGTAATGTTTTAAAATAATGACCAATCTAGAAGCGTATTTAATTTAAGAAGCGTTTTCCGAAAATGTATTTATAATTCATGAAAAATGGACAAGTAATTTTTCAATAAAAATAAAAGAGTCTGTAAGGGATATTGTACGCATTGGGTTAAAACAAATTGATCCTTATTACAGTTAGGTTTCCATGTGTTTTAATCAATTATTTTTGCGTATTAGAATAAGTTTTACAATGTATTATTAATAATTGTAGTACTTTCGTTTATTCTGTAATCTGACGTTCTGCTACGTGACCTATTTTGCTACTTATAATTTGTTTACGAATATACAATACTTTTCACGGTTGACACATGCTTATCAAAACATCGGGAGTAAATTAAAGAAGCAGACATTGTCACTTGGTAGATTGGGCAATTAACACACCCAGTGGCCTTTTGTTCTGAAGCCACATGCCGACAATTCAGAAATTCACCGGCGATTGTCCTAGTAATAATACGGTTATAATCTGTTATTTTAATAGCCTGATGTATTTTTGAAGTTCTTCGGATATTTTTTAAACATGATAATAATTTCATTTGCTTTAAAATAAAACCAAACATCGGTCAAACTGATTAATGGAATCATTGAATGAGAACATGTGTAATAATAAAGTTACAATAAACAGCATAATTATCAGGTGCATTTTGTATAAAATGCATTTCAAAAGGAAACATTATACCCTTTATTACTGTAATCACATGCATCTGTTTTTACTAATGGAAGTAGATTTTCTGATTGTTAATAACTATTTTGGTGTTCCTGGCCAAAAAAGTCATAAAATTTAAACTGACCTCCTCGGGCTATTGAACATGTCTTCGGGCTATTAAAAATTCCATCTTATTAGCCCGAAGGGCTATTTGGCTAAAATATTTAGCGTGAAGACTGCTGAGAAGGGATAGTACCATTGCGGTAGATAATTGAAATGTTACTAGTAATTGGCACTACCCCTGGTAATTGTCATAACGCTTATGCTATCGGGCGAAACCATTGTTTAATACCGGTTTACTAGGTTATTTACCCAATAACGCAAATGTAATGGTCCATTGCCCTCAGGCATGCACCCGCAATGTTTTATGATGTTTATCTGGTTGTAAAACGACATGATCGAAGTGTCATTAGATATCGAAAACAGGTTCGAAATTTGGTAAAATAGGGCTGTAAAATATACTGTCCGATAACTTAGAGACATAAATAACGGACGAAAACTCGTGTGTCCGAAAATAAAGAGTCACGAAAATAATTATTTTTGCTAAAAAAGGGGGTGTCCGAAAACTTAGAGTGTCCGAAAACATAGAGTAATTACGGTACTTATTTTATCAGGCATTCACACCATGGAAATTTCTTTGTGGGTTACAAAATTACAGACAATTTGCAGCCAGTAAAGACAAGATAAAGAGCAAATATAAATACGAAATAAACGCTAATCACTTTCTTGCTGATATGGCTGGAAACAGGAAAGCGAGTGGCATTTACATTAAACAAATAATGATCATTTTGGAAATGTTTTTTAACTGTGACTGGTTTCACCTTTCATAAGCCTTTGTCTTTTTATCAGATGTAAAATGTATAGTTTATTTGTCTGTGTCCAAACATGAGTTATGGGGTTCTGATTTGAAGGTGTTCAATTTTCTAAATGAACTTTATTTCAGAAGACCATGATATAAGGAGGCTGCATAGGCCAGATGAAAGAAAGCACAGCATTGGAAGTACATGTAGTTCCTCTGCATCAAGAGATGAACCAAATGCACTAAGTAATACCAATAAATAAATACAAAGTAAAGCATTGTAAGACTTTTTTAGTTTTAGAATATTATATAAAGAAAAAATTATGAAAAACTCGATACATTTATATTGTATAACTTGTTATAAATTAAAATAACAGATATTTTCACTTACATATAAAGACATTCTGTGTGTAGTTAAAGCAGAAATTATTAGAGACTATGTTGTGCATAACAAGATTTTGAAATTGGTTTGCACCATTAAAGGGATCTTTTCACGCTTTGGTAAATTGACAAAATTGAAAAAAGTTGTATCAGATTCGTAAGTTTTCGTTTTAGTTATGATATTTGTGAGGAAACAGTAATACTGAACATTAACCATGCTCTAATATAGCCATTATATGCATCTTTTGACGATTTTAAAACCTAAAAATTATAAAGCGTTGCAACGCGAAACAATTGAATAATTTGGAAAGTTCTGTTTTTGTCGTTAAATTTTGAGAAACTACTAAGATTGCTTATATAAGGTATAAAATACGTCAAGAATGTGTATTCGGCGGAATAGCTCAGTAGGCTAAAGCGTTTTTACTTCAGGACTCTGGCAGGACTCCAGGGGTCACTGGTTCGAAACCTGCTCCGGGCAATGTTCTTTTCCTTTTTTTAAATTTTTTCTTGATTTTTTACTGGAGCTTTTATGATCCAATGTTTACATTTATCAATATAAAGCATTTAATGAATAAGTTAAAAAAATGCCAAAATCTGTGAAAAGGCCCCTTTAATTGTCATCATAACATGGTGATTTTTCATGCACATTTGATCATATGTCCTGTGGTGTCCTCTGTGTCATATGGATGCAGATTTCTTTAGTACTGCAATTACTTTCAATAATAAAAACATGGTGATCCACAAGCATTAAAACTGGTATTTTCACTTCTGTGAACCACTAAGACATCAAAATTGTTTTGGTTTTTGTTTATGCATATTTCAGTTTCAAAAAGGAAAAGAAAACATCGAAGTAGAGACTCATCCAGCAGTTCATCATCATCATCAGATTCTTCTTCCTCTTCCTCCTCATCTTCATCTACATCATCTTCAGATTCGACTGACTCAGATTCATCAGCTGGTAATAAATTTTGTACAAAGCTTATACAATTAATTTAACAATGTTCACCAAATATTTAGTAACAATGACTTTGACTGTTAACCTTAAAGGGGCCTTTTTATGTTTTGGTAAATTTACAAAGTTAAAAAAAATGTTTCAGGTTAGCAAATTTTCATTGAAGTTATGATATTTGTGAGGAAACAGTAATACTGAACAATTACCATGCTCTAAAATATCCATTTTATGCATCTTTTGACAATTTAAAATCCTGAAAGTAATAAAGCCTTGCAATGCGAAACGATTGAATAATTTGGAGAGTTCTGTTGTTGTTGTCGTTATATTTTGTGACACTTTGAGGATTACTTATATATAGACATGGTTGTCAATTTTCCGGATTATTCCGGAAATCCGGATTTGAGCCGTCCAGGGTTGATTTTGATGTGAATGTAAATCCGATGAGTTTGTTTAAGGCGGGTGGGGGTAGGGACAAAATTCTTTTAGTGCGGGATCATTTCAGAACGAATATTGTTATAGCATCGTCGGCATTCCGGACATTTGCGCTTGGTACCGATTTTATTTATTGATTTCTGATTGGTAAGCAGCTGGCACTGACATGAGCAGGCACTGGCTAAGTAAAGCACTGCAATATCATATTTTAAAACAATATGTTAATCAAATTATATATTGACTGCGTATTTGCTAGGTTACTGGTTTTCATTTTCTGCAGTCAAACGATATGCATATTTAATTTCATTTGCAAATGATGTATCGCGACATGTTTTCGGAAAGTCGTTTTCGGATACGCTGGTTTGTTAATTACATTTCGAAGTTCTTAATATCATTTGTTTAGAATGACAAATACACCTGCGGTGTTACGGATGGTTTGGTTTATAATACTTCGCATTGTACTCACCAGAAATTGCACCTAGAAAGACTATAAAAAAAGAACAATAAGCTAGGGCTCGGGGGGGTTGGGCCCTCTCTTCACTTTATCCTACGGCTTAATTTTCCGGATTTCAAATTTGGGCCAATTGACACCCCTGATAGAGTATAACATACATCACTCATTGTAAGAGCACAGATGGCCGAGTGGTCTAAGTGTTAGACTTCTTTAGGAATTTAGAATCAGTTCTTTAGGTATTTAGAATCAGTTCTTTAGGTATTTAGAATCAGTTCTTTAGGTATTTAGAATCAGTTCTTTAGGTATTTTGAATCAGTTCTTTAGGTATTAAGAATCAGTTACCTTGACTTTTTTCACACCTTAAGTTGAGTCCTTGAATATTAGGAATCTATGTATCAAGTTTCATTTCAAGTGCACAGTATGAAAGACTAGCTACTTTTATCTACATGCATCTAGTGTCTAAGCAAATATAAGTTTATATTCAACCTAGAATTACAGACCTTGACCAATATTGTCATTTGAATATGAAGCGTATATATTTTATGTTTGAAAGAAATCCGTGTGTCGGCAGGCCATTCTCCAGAAACAAGCACCTGCCTATAAAGTGCAGATGTTAATTTCTAAGATTAAATTGATCTATAATTATACCCCCACAAACGAAGTTTAGGGGGGTATATAGGAGTGAACTTGTCTGTCGGTCGGTCGGTCCGTATTAAGTGTCCGCTCTCTAATTCAAGTAGTTTTCACCCGATCTTCACCAAACTTGGTCAGAAGTTGTATCTACATGATGTCTAGGCCAAGTTCGTACATGGGCCTTGCCGGGTCAAAAATAAGGTCACGTGGTCAATTAGTGCGTTTTAAACATTCAGCATGTTGTCCGCTCTCTAATTCAAGTAGTTTTCATCCCATCTTCACCAAACTTGCTCAGAAGTTGTATCTAGATGATCTTAAGGCCAAGTTCGAACATGGGCCTTGCCGGGTCAAAAACCAGGTCACAGGTCACTTAGTACTAAACATTCAGCATGTTGTCCGCTCTCTAATTCAAGTAGTTTTCATCCGATCATCACCAAACTTGGTCAGAAGTTTTATCTAGATGATCTGAAGGCCAAGTTCGAACATGGGCCATGCCAGATCAAAAACTAGGTCACAGGATCACTTATATGTAGTACGTTTTACACATTGAGCATGGTGTCCGCTCTCTATTTCAAGTAGTTTAAATCCGATCTACACCACACTTGGTCAGAAGTTGTAACTAGATGATGTGTAGATCAAGTTCGAACATGGGCCATGCCGGGTCAAAAACTAGGTCACGGGGTCACTTAGTGTGTTTTAAACCTCACCCGCTCTCTAATTAAAGTAGTTTTTATCCAATCTTCACCAAAATTGGTCAGAAGTTGTATCTTGATAATGTCTAGAGCAAGTTTGAATATGGGTCATGAAGGGTCAAAAACAAGGCCACAGGGTCACTTAGGGTGTTTTAAACATTACAATGTTGTCCGCTCACTAATTCAAATAGTTTTCATCCGATCTTCACCAAACTTGGTCAGAAGTTGTATCTAGATGATCTTACGGCCAAGTTCGAACATGGGCCTTGCCGGGTCAAAAACTAGGTCACGGGGTCACTTAGTACATTTTAAACATTCAGCATGTTGTCCGCTCTCTAATTCAATAGTTTTCATCCGATCTTCACCAAACTTGGTCAGAAGTTGTATCTAGATGATCTTAAGGCCAAGTTTGAACATGGGCCTTGCCGGGTCAAAAACTAGGTCACGGGGTCACTTAGTACGTTTTACACATTGAGCATGGTGTCCGCTCTCTATTTCAAGTAGTTTAAATCCGATCTTCACCACACTTGGTCAGAAATTGTAACTAGATGATGTGTAGGTCAAGTTCGAACATGGGCCATGCCGGGTCAAAACCAGGTCATGGGGTCACTTAGTTTGTTTTAAACCTCACCATGTTGTCCGCTCTCTAATTCAAGTAGTTTTTATCTAATCTTCACCAAAATCGGTCAGAAGTTGTATCTTGATAATGTCTAGAGCAAGTCTGAATATGGGTCATGCCGGGTCAAAAACAAGGTCACGGGGTCACTTAGGGCGTTTTAAACATCACAATCTTGTCCGCTCTCTAATTCAAGTAGTTTTCATCCAATCTTCACCAAACTTGGTCAGAAGTTGTATCTAGATGATGTCTAGGTCAAGTTTGAATATGGATCATGCTGGGTCAAAAACTAGGTCACGGGGTATCTTAGTGTGTTTTAAACCTCAACATGTTGTCCGCTCTCTAATTCAAGTAGTTTTCATCCAATCTTCACCAAACTTGGTCACCAGTTTTATCTAAATGATCTCTAGGACAAGTTTGAACATGGGCCATTCGGGGCCTAAAACTAGGTCACGGGGTCACTTAGTGCGTTTTTTAACATTCAGCATGGTGTCCGCTCTCTATTTCAAGTAGTTTACATCCAATCTTTACCAAACTTGGTCAGAAGTTTTATGGAGATGATCTTAAGGCCAAGTTAGAACATGGGCCTTTCTGGGTCAAAAACTAGTTCAAGAGGTCACTTAGTGCGTTTTAAAAATTGAGCATGGTGTCTGCTGTTTTTTGTGAAGACGACATGCAAAATATTATGTGTCAATGCGGCATGTGGGGGTATTCATCACGTCTGTGACAAAGTAGTTTTCATCCGTTCTTCACCTAATTTGGTCAGAAGTTGTGTCTAGATGATATGTAGGTCATGTTCAAATATGGGTCATGCAGGGTCAAAAACGAGGTCACCATGTCACTTAGTTCATTTCAAGCATTTAGCATGGTGTCTGCTCTCTAATTGAAGTAGTTTTCATCTGATCTTCACCGAATTTAGTGAGATGTTACGTCTAAATGATTTCTAGGTCAAGTTCAAATATGGGTCATGCCGGGTCAATAACTAGGTCTCGAGGTTACTTAGTGCATTTCAAGCATTGAGCATGGTGTTCAAAACCTTTGAACGGGCGTATCTTGTATCAGTTTGGCACTCTTGTTATAACATCTTTTAAGCCATTCTTGAGAAATTAGCTTATTGAAAAACCTTTCCTTGGCTCGGACACTGATATCTATGCCGGGGTAAGTAGAATAGCTTAGAAATGCCCAGCTAAAAACACAACATACAATGAATATTTAAGACTTTCTAACCAGTCATTTCCAAAAGTGTCATATCTCCAGACATTATAATGTTTTGTCATTGGATTTCTTGTAATTAAAAAATTGTGTTCCGTCTGACTGTTAAACAATTTTGTATTTTAGAACATTCACACAAAAAGAGACAGAAGAGCAAAAGTAAAGAAAAGCATGAGGTACTTGTTATAAACTTCTATAAAGAAATATCTGTTTTGTCCTTCATTCTTTCTGTTGTAGCTTTGAAGAAATTTAAATGTAATGCTGCTTAAAACTGGATTTTATTACCTGTAAATTTTATTACAATTGGAAGACATTGTCTCAGACTAGAACAAGTGTTGTAGTAACCTGTAATAAATTTGACTGGAATTTGACATAGTGTTTACACGTCTTTAATAAAGCTATGCATAATTTTAATGTAAGGTTTCAACATAAATAAAACATAATCAATACGGTACTAAAAGTTGTACTATTGTTTTTAGAATATTTTATACGAATACTTTGTACTCAATAGTAGTTTGACATTCAAGACATTCAATGTTTCCTGCTATTAAAGGTGCTTTTATTATAAATGGTACTCAAAAAATAAATGTATTGGCACAAAAGTCCATTTGCCTGTTTTGTGAATTGAAAGGTAATGTTTTATTGTTTGTTATTAGATTTCCCCATACTAACCAATATTTTTTCCATTTAATGGATTTCCACTCACTTCTGGAAATGGTGACAATTCTATTGGGCCAATTTACACACATGATGGCGAACTGTGTCGTCTTGCTATACCCTTCCTTTGCGCATCGGGCATGTATCAACCGTTGCTGTTGAATCGACATATATTGCATAGAGGAAAAAGAAAAGCAAGAAAAGACGTAAAAGTGGAGAAAAGAAAGGACCGGTACAGTTGTCGCAGGTGGGGAAAACTTAGGTGTTTTTTTTAATGTCATACATTCAGTAATATTTCTTTACAGTTGTTTCATTTGCAAGCATTGACTGGTTGAGTGGACAAACAAACATCAATATTTTTTTAGTTTTAAATTAAAAACATAACCCTATTTATAACAATCCATAAGCTATTGTAACACTATTACCAAAAGAGTTACAAATTGGGGCGGTGGCATAGAAATAAGTTCCCTTCATAAGTAAATATGTTGTTAAAAAAGTTCAATGACATTTGAAAAGACTATTATTGCAAACTCTATTTTAAAGCATAAAATGTTTATATTAAATTGATTCATTATTCAATGAAGATACTATTAAACAGTCATAACCAAATAATTAGCAACAAAGACAGAATTGTGATACCCTTCACTCAATTCTCAGCAATACTCAGTCAATCATCCATTTTTGATTCCAAATGTTTCCTTACAAGTATTTATTTAAAAGCTTATTCAACAGACCATCATTCAATGCATTTAAAAGGGTGCGAGTTCAAAAGTTGATGTTTATTAAACTGCAAAGTATTTATTTGTCCTGACTTCTTCTGATTGGTGGAAGCAAATAGCCATTGGCCAGTACGCTTGTCTCACTGTCTTTTCATCAGTCTTTGTGTCGATACAAGGTTAACCGAAAATGGTATGTTTTGTCTAGCATCAATAGCGCTTCAAAGATGCTTTGATTCTTGTTTAGATGATGTCTTTTGAACACATCAACATTACCTGACTTCATTCTGACCTTGACATTGATTGACCTTTTGAACCTAAACTATTTCAGAAGGTCAAATAACCAATTCAGTAGGTCAAAATGTTTGGTTATTTAAAAGTGACACTTGTGGAATAACATCAATACCCCTTGATACAAATCTATTTGATACTTGCATTGATGATGCCTTGCATACTTTCAACGCACCCGCATCACCCCTAACTCATTTTGATATTGACAATGACCGTCTTTTGGACTAAGACTTATTCAAATTCAGACGGCCCATATACTTGGTTAACCCTTTGCATGCTGGGAAATTTATCGTCTGCTAAAATGTCATCTGCTGAATTTCTAAAATAAGCATTTTCTTCGATTTTTTTTCAAAGAACACTATCAGAATAGCAAACAGTTTGGATCCTGATGAGACGCCACATTCTATGGTGTCTCATCTGGATCCAAACTGTTTGCAAAGGCCTTCAAAATTCGGTTCCAGCACTGAAAGAGTTAACCCACGCTGACTGTTTCTTATTTCATCCAGCAGCATTAATGCTTCCTACAGTGCTTTGATACTTCAGAACTCGCAGTCTGTTCAGGTTTTATGCTGTTTGCTGCTCATCAGTATCTAAGGGTTGGAAATGAAGCCATAAAAATTTGAATCTAGTAAGAAAGGCCATAAATTTAACTTTCTAAGGGACCACAAATGCGTCGTAATAGGTATCTAAGTGGGAAAGAGTTAACCAATCAACACTCAACTCACTCTCGTCACCTGACCTCGTGTTGACCTTGACATTGACCTATTTATGCTCTAATACTAATTTAACCCTTTCAGTGCCGGAACCGAATTTTGAAGGCCTTTGCAAACAGTTTGGATCCAGATGAGACGCCACAGAACGTGGCGTCTCATCAGGATCCAAACTGTTTGCTATTCTGATAATATTCTTTGAAAAAAATCGAAGAAAATGCTAATTTTAGAAATTCTGCAGACGACATTTTAGCAGACGACAAATTTCCCAGCATGCAAAGGGTTAAATGGGTGACTCATTACAAGGCTTCCACAAGGGGCATTAGTGTTTCTTCAACTCTGCATCATACATGTTTATGAGAAACTTTGTACAATAATATTTAATTTAGAATATGCTTTGTTCAATTGTCATATTTGCTCCAAGGTAATCAACAGATATTGCTTGTTTGGAAATAGACGATTTAAAAATTTACCAAATTGGTATTGTTTTATCAATTTGAATGCATTTTGGGTTGTATTTTGATAAGATTGTTATAAGAAACAATTTTGCAATTTTTTTTCTCAACTTCTTAACTTAAGTTCATGAGAGAGAAGCACAAAAATAAGAAGCATAAAGAAGAAAGGAGTGCTCTGTCAGGGAAGAAGATACAACGCAAGATCAAGAAAACCAAGATTGACTTACAGGTACCCCAAGTCCGGCCCAGATTTGATATCGGCCACGCTCTGTGAGAAAGGGGTTAAATGCATGTGCATAAAGTGTTGTCAAAGATTAGCCTGTGCAGTCCGAACGGGCTAATCAGGGATGATACTTTCCACTTTTGTTGTGTTTTTAGCGCCACTGGCCAGAGGCCAGCAGGGCTCATGTCATGGTCCTGTGTCCGTCGTGCGTGCGTCCGTGCGTTAACGTTTTCTTTAAACATCTTCTCCTAAACTACTGGTCCAATTCTGATGAAATTTCTCAGGAATGTTCCTGGGGTGAACCTCTTTCAAATTTGTTCAAATTATGCCCCAGGGGTCACAAAATTGAAAATTTGCTTATATAAGGCCTATTTTGTGAAAACTTTCAAAATCCTGTCCTCAATAACCATTGGGCCTAGGGCTATCAAATTTGGTATGTAGAGACATCTAATCGTCCTCTACCAAATTTGTTTAAATTATGCCCCTGGGGTCAAATTTGACCCTGCCCCGGGGGTCACAAAATTGAACATATGCTTATATAGGGTCTATTTTGTGAAAACTTTACAAATCTTCCCATCCATAACCATTGGGCCTAGGGCTACCAAATTTGGTATGTAGTGGCATCTTATAGTCCTCTACCAAATTTGTTCAAATTATGCCCTTGGGGTCAAGTTTGAACCTGCCTTAAGGGTCACAAAATTGAACATATGCTTATATAAGGCCTTTTTTGGGAAAACTTTAAAAACTTCTTGTCCATAACCATATGGCATAGGGCTACCAAATTTGGTATGTACAATGAAGTGACATGTAATAGTTCTCTACTTAGTTTGTTCAAATAATGCCCCTAGGGTCAAATTTGACCCTACCCCGGGGGTCACAAAAATGAACATATGCTTAAATAAGGCCATTTTTGTGCAAACTTTAAAAATCTTCTTGTTTATTATTATAGAGCCAAGGGCTACTAAATTTGGTATGTAGTGACATCTAATAGGCCTCTACCAAATTTGTTCAAATTATTCCCCTGGGCTCAAATTTGACCCTGCCCCGGGGGTCACAAAACTGAACATATGACCTTTACCAGGGGTGATTACTGCAGCTGTGTGGCTCTGACCAACAACATCTTTTAAACATGAGATAAAACTCTGTCATTTAGTGCCATTTTAGATCAGATGGTGATTGCTTACAAAGGAATTGAAGTAAGAACATGTGTTATGCATTTTTTTCTTATAAACTGAAAAAAGTCTGGTTTTATTTAAATATGTCGAAAGTGACCATATATCCGGATAAAAATATTTCTGATGACATGTTAATTTCATGTCTTTTTTTGTAGTGTTTAAACCAGTTTAATAATATCTTATTGATTTTAAAAACACATCTTCCATGAACATAATTATTTCAAGAAAAGTCAATATATAATACTGCATGGTAAACTCAAACTTTGTATCCAAGAGAAGGTGTTGGAATTAATGATGTGCAATGTTCTTAACTATCGTATATGCTGCTTTTTAATTACTAATGATTCATTGTTCCATTTGGGCATCGTGACTCACGAATTGTGGATATGATTCATATATCAATGATCCATATATATATATTTCTGACCATTTTATAATTTTCTTCATATAAGTTATGAATTGATCTTAGAAGTCAAATGTATTACTTTATTAAATACATTTATAAATATAAAGAAATAATCTTTAGATTATCATAATATTCTCAGGCCTGTTGGTCTTAGGGATGTGTGGGTTGTTGATTATATTTTGAGATGATTGTTTACAAAGAAAGATGCTACTATTGTATTTGTTATAAATTTGTGAAAGGCTCTGAGAAGGAACCAGAGATTATTAACCCTTTACCAAACACTAACAGGATTTTACGGGTTTGTAGCTGACGACTTTATAAATAATTGTGATAAAATGAGAAATTGCTCAAGATGAGTAATTTCTCCTTTTATCACAATTATTTCTACCCTACCTGATCATTTCCTTCAGATTCCATTACAATTAAATTGTCGTCTGCAACCTCTTTCAAATTGGGACAGTCCAAAATGTGTCGTTTGGTAAAGGGTTAAGGCATTTTGATTCCTATGGGTCTTGTGAATCTGTTTCAAATCAAATGCGTAGATTTGATCTTCAGCATCTAAAAATATGTGAAACAGAAAGAACAACAATATCTTTTGGAGAGATAAATGTACCTACGTTATAAGCAAAGGACCTGTGCGACAATTCCCGGGCTTTTTAGTCTGTTTAGTTAACACCGTAGTAACGTTTTCCATATATAAAAATGCTCACCCTTCCAACTTTAAGCGCCAAGTGGGACGAGGGATAGAAAGAGAAAGTCACATGCTTGAGTACATTTCAACCCATGCGCATTGCACGCTTTTTTCGCATAAAAAAACAGTGGAGCGATACAGGGCCATCATGGCCCTCTTGTTCCTTGAAATGAAGACTGTTCTTGTAGAAAATCCATATCAGGCGGAAAGTGTCGTCCCTTATTAGCCTGTGCAAACTGCATAGGCTAATCTGGGACAACACTTTACCCTTATGTATTAACCTGTTCAGTGCTGGGACCGAATTTTGAAGGCGTTTGCAAACAGTTTGGATCCAGATGAGATGCCACAGAACGTGGCGTCTCATCAGGATCCAAACTGTTTGCTATTCTGATAGTATTCTTTGAAAAAAATTGAAGAAAATGCTAATTAAAAAAATTCAGCAGACAACATTTTAGCAGACGACAAATTTCCCAGCATGCAAAGGGTTAAAACCCCTTTTTACAGAGCACGGCCCAAATGTTTGAAACTCGTCACGTTGGCATCGGGTTGACTTCTGCATGATTCTTATATTGGTTCAAGTGGCATTCAGATGTCGATCTATGTTTTCAATAAACAGTATTGTAGCCGTTAGAGGGAATTGTTCAAAGATTGTTGAAAGTTCAATTTTCTAATTTTTAGCTTCGCTGGCCTCTGGCCAGCGGGGCTTATGTCATGGTCCTGTGTCCGTTGTGCGTGCGTTAACTTTTTCTTTAAACATCTTCTTCTCCTAAACTACAAGTCCAATTCTGATAAAACTTCTCACAAATGTTCCTTGGGTGAACCTCTTTCAAATTTGTTAAAATTATGCCCCTGGGGTCAAATTTGACCCCTCCCCGGGGGTCACAAAATTGAAAAATTGCTTATATTAGGCCTATTTTGTGAAAACTTTCAAAATTTTCTCGTTCATAACCATTGGGCCTAGGGCTATCAAATTTGGTATGTAGAGACATCTAATAGTCCTCTACCAAATTTATTCAAATTATGCCCCTGGGGTCAAATTTGACCCTGCCCTGGGGGTCACCAAATTGAACATATGCTTATATAAAGCCTATTTTGTGCAAACTTAAAAAATCTAATTGTCCATAACTGTGGGGCTTAGGGCTACCAAATTCGGTATGTAGTGACATTAAATAGTTCTCTACTTTGTTTGTTCAAATTATACCCCTGGGGTCAAATTTGACCCTGCCCCGGGGTCACAAAAATGAACATACGCTTAATATATTCGCGGCCCGCGAAATCTCTCCGCATTTTACACTAGTAGATTCTGCCTAAGCATTTTTAAAACGAGCGATATAATTGGCTGTCATTTCCCAATCTTCCAATTAAAATCGGTTTCTTAAAATGTGTTCGGTATTTCGTATGCAAATGGCGCTGTTGTAAAGCGATAATTAAGATTATTGAAATGACAAAACCAATCGAATTAACGACTGACATCATAAAGTTTGATAGGAATAATGAAATGTGTTTGTCAACGAAAAAGACTACGTTTTAGATACAAGAAACACATATTTTGTTTAGAAATGTGCACAGTGAATTTGTGTCACGGAAACCAGTGTTTCTGTTTGCAAATTGGAGTTCAGTTTACTTGCGAGGTAAAACAATTTAGAAGAGGATCTTTCGAACATGGAAATAGACAAACATGATTAGATTTATATGATAGTGGATCTGTGTATAAACAGATTCATATGCATATTCTGCTTTATTATGTTTGTCACGCTGTTCAGTTAATTGAAATAGCATTGAACTAAAGATGTGAAATGCAAGGTATTGAAAGGTAAACAAATTAAATATATTAATTTAATTCAGTTTAATACATCATTAACACAAGAAGAACACTTAAGTGTGTTTGTTTATATTTAGTCCATTAACCTTGTTTGTATATAACATTTTATATAAAATTTGTATTGTTTAGTTTGTTTTCTCCAAATGGTTAGTACATGCTGAAAATGGTGGTTTTCTGAATCCTGCGATAACTTTAAAAGCTCTAAATTTGTTCATGAAACTTGTAACATGGATAGATGGCAATATGGACATTATGCACGTCATTTCATTTTGTTCCTACGTCAAAAATTGTGGTTGCAATGGCAACCAAAAATAAAATAATCTGAAAATGGTGGAATTTCTGACAATGGTGGAGCCGGTAGGGAACCATATTGCTTGACAATAGCCTTGTTCTTTTATGTTAACATTCTCAAAATTCTTGTTCTATTATATTTATCCAAAAAAAAATGAATGACATCATTTTATGAAAAAAAAATAAATCATTTTATGATTTATAAACAGATTTATAAACAGATTGCAAAAAATATTTGTTCAAGATAAAATTAACAACAAATTGTTACATTGAAATAAAGTGATTTCAATATTCAGTAGCAAAAAAGTAAGGAAATTCAACTTAAAAAAAGATGTATCTATTAAAAGTATATTCTACCGATGCCATGAACAATCCCGCTAAGTCTATTACTAGCAACCTATCAGAGAATAGGTCAGATACCTTATTTCAATATATGACAATCCTAGTATTTTTCAAAAACAAACATGACAGGTAACCAACATCAGATGTAAAAAGTAAAGGAAGTAAGGTCAAGCTAATTGTTTGTCATGATATCTCTTTAAACCTCACGCCATATGCAAGTAGTTTTGCCATAATCGCAACATCTTGATGAATTATAATTCAATTTTTTGTCTCATAAACATTTACGTTGAAAAAGCCTGCTCTACAAAGTAATAACAATCCTACTGCCTTTCGGCACCTCATGAACCTGAAAAACTCGTAACTTTAAGTTTCCTCAGGCAAATATCTTCTTTGTACAATAAACAATTTCTTCACCACGTTAACGATCCTGCTACACTCACTAATGCCTCAAGAATGAGTAAAGTTCAGGTGATCTACGTCATTAGGTATTTTGCATATGTCATGAACTATATAACTAACAGAAACTTTGAAACCCACAAACACTTTTTGGAATTTTGGAAAAAGATTCATGAATGAATGAAGGAACTTTCATTAATCTTGTAGAACATGCGTAGATTTGATCTTCAGCATCTAAAAATATATGAAATAGAAAGAACGACAATATCTTTTGGAGAGATAAATGCACCTACGTTATAAGCAAAGGACCTGTGTGACAATTCCCGAGCTTTTTAGTCTGTTTAGTTAACACCTTAGTAACATTTTCCATATATAAACCCTTCCAACTTTAAGCACCCAGTGGGATGAGTGATAGAAAGAGAAAGTCACATGCTTGAGTACATTTCAACCCATGCGCATTGCAAGCTTTTTTCGCATAAAAAAAAACAGTGGAGCGATACAGGGCCACCATGGCCCTCTTGTTTGTTATAGATTCAGAAAAAACAAATGTATCTTTATTGTGCAAAAAAACACTGACAAACTAATATTGAAAATACAATATCTATTGAGAAATCTTCATTAGAAATTGATGAAATAATGAAGCGTTACAAACACAATATAAATAACTCTAATTTGTTTTGTTTTTGTTATATTTTGTGACAATTGGTGGATTGCTTATATTAAGTATAAATGCACACTGTTAAGTGACAGACCCCATGGTGGATCTTTTTAATCCAAAGGTCAGTGGTTCAAGCCCATGTGGCGATTTTTTTTCCATAAATTGAGCCGTGCTTTGTGAAAAGGTGGTCTAATGCATGTGTGAAAAGTGTTTTCCCAGATAAGCCTGTGCTATTCACACTGGCTAATCAGGGACGACACTTTACGCCTAAACTGGATTTTTGCTAAGGAAAGACTTTCTTTAAAGGAAAAATATCATAAAAGTGGAAAGTGTTGTCCCTGATAAGCATGTGCAGACTGCACAGGCTAATCTTGGACAACACTATGCACATGCGTTAAACCCCCTTTTCCCAGAGCACAGCCCATATTCTTGTTTTATACTAGATCTCCTCAGTTATGATATATACATTTATAGCATTTTATGAGGAACTAGAGCAAATTCCAAAATCTGGGAAGAAGACCTTTAAACGTTCACTTTGGTAGGTATTTTATTTAGCAGATCTGTTGATTATCAGTGACCTGAATATCTGTGTATGGACTATGAGTTACAGAAAATACTGGTAGACGTTCTTACACAACTGAGATTGTTTGTCTGAAAAGGTAATTATACAATATGATTTGTTTGTTTAATGTTTGCAGAGGGACAAGAACAGGGAAGAGTTACTGAACTTTCTGAATGCAACTATGTAGGAAACCTAAAGCAAATGCAGATAAAGATGGACAACTCTTTGTGGATCTGTTAAGTTGTTCTTGTTGATGCTCTCCCTTAGAATATAAAAAGTACAATAAAACTCGTGTCAGGCCATAACATTTATTATGCCCCCTTTTGAAGAAGAGGAGGTATATTGTTTTGCACATGTCGGTCCGTCGGTTGGTTGGTCCGTCCACCAGATGGTTTCCGGATGATAACTCAAGAACGCTTAGGCCTAGGATCATGAAACTTCATAGGTATAATGATCATGACTGGCAGATGACCCCTATTGATTTTCAGGTCACTAGGTCAAAGGTCAAGGTCATAGTGACTTGAAATAGTAAAATGGATTCCGGATGATAACTCAAGAATGCTTTGGCCTAGGATCATGAAACTTCATAGGAACATTGATCATGACTGGTAGATGACCCCTATCGATTTTCAGGTCACTAGGTCAAAGGTCAAGGTCACAGTGACTCGAAATAGTAAAATGGTTTCCGTATGAAAACTCAAGAATGCTTACACCAAGGATCATGAAACTTCATAGATACATTGATCATGACTCACAGATGACCCCTATTGATTTTCAGGTCACTAGGTCAAAGGTCAAGGTCACGGTGACCCAAAGCAGAAAAATGGTTTCCGGATGACAACTCAAGAACTTATGCCTAGGATCATGAAACTTCATAGGTACATTGATCATGACTGGTAGATGACCCCTATTAATTTTCAGGTCACTAGGTCAAAGGTCAAGGTCACAGTGACTCGAAACAGTAAATGGTTTCCTGATGATAACTTGAGAATGATTAGGCCTAGGATCATGAAACTTCATAGGTACATTGATCATGACTGGCAGATAACCCCTTTCGATTTTCAGGTTACTAGGTCAAAGGTCACAGTGACAAAAAACGTATTCACACAATGGCTCCCACTACAACTGACAGCCCTTATGGGGGCATGCATGGTTTACAAACAGCCCTTGTTTATGTTATGAATCTGCAAATCCAGAAGACAAATACTGGTGCTGACGTATATAAACTCTTATTTTGTATTATTTCAATTGTGAGATTTATTCTCAAGTGGATTTTGCTATTTATGTACTGAAGGGATATAGAAACAACGCAATCATGTATCTTGTAAAATCCAGAAAAGTAAGATTACTATTTCAGGTGCACATGTATGTCCTTAATTTGAATACCCCCCCCCCCTGTTATACAATAATGGTAAATAATGCAACTTAAAGAAACTAGTGAACAGTTCTTAAAATGCTCTGTTCCACTATTTAGTTATTTAGTTTATTAAATATCTTCCAATCCAAAATGCATTTTTAGCATGTTTAAATTGGTTCAACGTTTCTTCCATGGATTATGTCATGGTTAGTATTTCTAAAGAAACAAACCAGCGTCAACTATGTACCCGTGTTTAATTTATTCTTATAATTTTGAAATAACTAAAACGTTGTTCATTGTTTACTGTTATGCTTTGACTGGTTTGTAGGCTAATTTGTTATGTGATTGTTCTGTTTTGAAATAAAAATGTATTTTTGTAAATCTTTCCGCTTTGTGTTCATCTTTTAAAACTGGCCCACCAAACATGTCTTGAATTGAGCCCCTCTTAGACCAATATCACTCAGCAAATTAGCGGTTATATGCCCCATGTTAGTTTTGCCTTTTTATGTCCCCCACTATAGTAGTGGGGGACATATTGTTTTTGCCCTGTCTGTCTGTTGGTCTGCTGTTGGTTGGTTTGTCTGTTGGTCTGTTTGCGCCAACTTAAACATTTTGCAATAATTTTTGCTATATTAAAGATAGCAACTTCATATTTGGCATGCATGTGTATCTCATGAAGCTGCACATTTTGAGTGGTGAAAGGTCAAGGTCATCCTTCAAGGTCAGAGGTCAAATATATGTGGCCAAAATCGCTCATTTTATGAATACTTTTGCAATATTGAAGATAGCAACTTGATATTTGGCATGCATGTGCATCTCATGGAGCTGCACATTTTTAGTGGTGAAAGGTCAAGGTCATCCTTCAAGGTCAGAGGTCAAATATATGTGGCCCAAATCGCTAATTTTATGAATACTTTTTGCAATATTGAAGATAGCAACTTGATATTTGGCATGCATGTGCATCTCATGGAGCTGCACATTTTGAGTGGTGAAAGGTCAAGGTCATCCTTCAAGGTCAGAGGTCAAATATATGTGGCCCAAATCGCTAATTTTATGAATACTTTCGCAATATTGAAGATAGCAACTTGATATTTGGCATGCATGTGTATCTCATGGAGCTGCACATTTTGAGTGGTGAAAGGTCAAGGTCATCCTTCACAAGGTCAAGGTCATCCTACAAGGTCAAACATCATATAGGGGGACATTGTGTTTCACAAACACATCTTGTTCATTTTGTATTTTAACCTACTGTCTGTTAACCATCGTTAGCTTATATTTCGTTCTAAAGCCTGTTCTTGTTTTTAATCAAGCTCCGGGTTTACTTAGTCCGAATGCCAACTTGGTTGGTTTTTTGGTTTTGATACTTACCGGTAAGCGTATGAACACGCTTCCCAATATCTAAAAGAACACGCTTCTCAATATCTAAAAGAACACGCTTCTCAATATCTAAAAGAACACGCTTCCCAATATCTAAAAGAACACGCTTCCCAATATCTAAAAAAGGATACGTTACACAACTGACCGCCACGATATGACAGAAATTCGGTTGAAAACGGTAAAAAAAATCAACTGGCCACGCGAAATTGATCTGCCTTATGCACACGTTTCCCATTATTTCAAAAATACAACGCAATATACCGGTAACCGACCGACGTGATCGACTGAAATTCTGTTTGAAACGGCTTAAAAACCAACTGACCAAAATAAATATAAATACTGTTTACTTGAAGTTTATTTGTGTGGTGTCGGCTAAATGTACGTTTTCATCATAATATAGTACAAATATGTTTGATACATACAGTATATGTAGTATTTATTAAGTACGTTTACTGATGAAGTGCATAACAGGGTTGTAATTCACTAAGGAGATAATCCGTTAAAAATTACGCAGCATTACACTCCAATGTTATACGCAAAACGTTAGTTTAAGCTGCTGTTACAGAAACACTTAAAGAATTGATTTTCATATGTACGCGATTTTCGACTTGTTTTTCATTGACCGCCTTGTACTTAACCATACAAAATGTTAAGACTTCGATAACAATTCTTGCTCTACATTTCACTGCAGCGAATGTTTAAATATTATTCTATCTAAAAGTGTTGGGTAAGTTTACCTAACGATTTAAAGTGTTTGTAGAAGTCATTGCTAGCTTTATATATCGGTATTTAGCAATATCTAATAATACCTCTCTTCATGACCCAATGACCCCGGGTTGACCCTTCTTGTTTGCTCAACATGTTATCACAGCGATGTCATATTCGATCACTTGACGTAATATTTGGCTGTGGGACAAACGGCTGTACTTTGGAAACAGCTGGGTTCTTTTAAAGTAGTAGGTGAAATCGATATTCTTTTGTTTTCTGCTAACGGCAGACGATGAAAAATTGGTACATGTAGATTGTGTTTAATATTATTATTATATTCATAACAACTTAACGTTTCACAGTTACGTGAATAATAGTATCAAAAAAATGGACTTTGTTATGTAAGTTACTTCGAAGTCCTCGGCTGTTGTATATGAAAACTGCTTCTCCAAATTACGATATTTTTACAATACCAGAGAAACACACAAATACAGATTGTATGATAAAGATCAAGGAAACAATTTACATTACATTTTATACATTTAATTTTAATAAAACTAAATTCACAAAAGATGGCCAACATTTATGTATTTTTTACTCGAATTTTAAAAGAAATATGAGTTGGTGGGAGAAATGGAAATTAAATAAATAACTGTGAACTGTTGCCCTCCCCCTCGCACCCCGACAAAAATGTAAAAAAACATTTCTTTTTGTATATTGAATATGAGGAAATTGGTGACATTCATAGCATAAAGCATATCATGAAACATTAAAAATATTTGTTTAAAACTCATTTTCTCTGAATGTTTGAACATTAAAATTACTCGTTTTTATTACACTACATATTTATACATGTATATATGGTTTTTGTTACTTTAAATGCCCATATATATATTCAAAAGATCGTGCATTTTTAGAACACTTGTCTCGTAATAAACTTTTTAAGTTCATGTTCAGAGAGCGAAAATGACAATAAAACATACACATTCGCATAAGTTTGTTTTATATCTTGCGCTATATTATGAACAGTATCGTACTACCAGTTCATACTTGTGCATGCCGGCGCATGTTTAGCGCGGGGAGATTTATATTCGTGTCGCAGTTATGACGTTCCAGTTGACACAACGTGATATTATTGAGCAATTACTCTTATGTACCACCCTTAACTGATAAGCCGGAGTCGCGGCGCGTTAAAGCCACTAGATTCAAAGCCGATGTTGGTTGACTCTCGTCCATAACAACACCCTATAGCTCAAGATCACGCAAAATATACACGTGCATTGTATTTCACACACGAAATTCACAAGGCTTGATACTGCAGCTATAATTCATAAGCTATTAAGTACAAACGAAAGTTAATTGATACTTTCTAAAACAATGTTATATTGAATAACGTACTCTTTGTCATGTATATTCAGACTATTGTCTGAAAACAAACTAATTCGCAAGTACACATTTACTCATAATTTCACTGAATTTCCAAGAACATTTGCTCAAAATTTCACTGAATTTCCAAGAACATTTGCTCATAATTTCATTGAATTTCCAAGAGCGCTTTCTTAACCATTTATTGAATCAAAGCTGCAACACACGTGTTTTTGCTTTTGCAGCTTTTAAATAGTTGTATTTTCATTGTGAATAAAATTAATTTTGCTTCAAAACAAAACGCGCGTTCGCAAATGAACATCTTTTGGCAGCTATCCTGATCGCATTTCGAACATTAACCCATTTATGCCTAGTGGACACTCCCATCCTTCTAAATTGAATCAATTTATTTCCAAAATTAGGGATGTCTATTATATTTATTTCTATATTTAGAATATTTCTTACAGACATTCTTTTAATCAAACAGCGCAGACCCTGATGAGACGCCGCATCATGCGGCGTCTCATCTGGGTCTACGCTGTTTGCCAAGGCCTTTTTTCTAGACGCTAGGCATAAATGGATTTTCTCCGTAAAACTTTCAAATATCATTGCTGTTTATTATACACTCGTCTATTGAGTTGTAAAACAATAAAAATAATAAAATGACCGGTCCGCGAGTCAAAGGCTTTTTAATGACCATAATTACGAGTACCTGGACAGATCGGTGCTTCAAAAATGACGTGATGTTATCAGAAGTGACCACAAGTTGCATGGGGTTAAGCATCCATAAAATTGCCTCAATTTTCGCCCAGCGGTCGGCTTGACCTTTTGCAAGACCAGGCGGTGTAGATGTGTTTAACGAGATTTTCATGTTATGTAAATAGAGAACATGAAATATTGCGGCGTTTCCCTTTGGTTCTGGAAAATTTCCAAATTGTTATGTAAATATTATCATATTCGGCAAGTTTCTAACATCATCAGAAAGCTAACTGGCTTTCGGGATCGGTCAGTTTGGTCCGAGAACAGACACGCTGGCGTAAACTCCAGAAATGATAGCCTCGTAATTTCGTAATTACACGTTTTCATTACCGGTATTAGACGTTATACCACCAGTAAAATATAGGTACGCCAGAAAAAAAAATGCCAACGAAGCAATACATCTGTTCTGGACTGAGTCTCAAGAATGTTAAGGTGATTTCCGCATCGGTCAACGTGAACCATTCTTGCGAATTACCGGTACGTACACTGTACTAGAGAACGCACGAGACGATAATGTTCACATGATTGAGAAACTGGAGCCTAGGCTTTCATGGATCTTTGCACTTCCTGTCGCGAACAATCATAAACTCAATGTAACGCCAGTAATTATTGCAAACGCTACAGCTAAAGAAATGCAAACATTAACTGAGTTCTGGGTTTACAACTTTTCGAACATAATTTACATTTGTCTAACGTTTGTAGTGTGCTTCTTACGTCATAGAAACCCACACAGAACAATCCCCGAACAGGCACGGGTAAAAAGGAATTTATTTGACCGTTACTAACCCGTGAAAAAAGCACATAATGTGCACCACCCATATACCGGTAATAAAGACGTGTTATTGGCCCATGCCCACATTCAAGCAAAGGCATATTACTGTTTGCGAGTAACGGTAGATCTTACTGTGTCATCTTTCACATTTCCAGGTTTACATTTACTTGAAACATTGTATTGTCATGCGAAAAATGGCAGTCATTGTATATTAGAAGCATATTAGAAGGGGCAAACATTACCGAGTTAGATTTCCTTGTCAAACATTTGTGTTTTAAAAGGATTGAAAAAGCGAGAGCAAAGTATCACTTGGTAATATTTGATGAATTCCACGTTTTGCAGAAAAGACTGCACGTGTTTACGTCAGACGTGACTGCACGTATTTACGGCAGACGTGACTGCACGTGTTTACGTCAGACGTAGTGTGCCCTTTCCAATATACATGCACATGTGTGAAATTGTTAAATGGGCCGTGCTCTGTGAAAAGGGGGTTTAATGCATGTGCGTAGTTTCGTCCCAGATTAGAAAGTTTAGTCCGCACATGCTGATTAGGCTGAAAGTTTCGTCCCTGCGGACTGCACAGGCTTATCTGGGACGATACTTTAGTGTTTACACACATGCATTAAACCCATTTTTTCACAGAGCACGGCCCAAATATAGAATTCGTTTCTAATGTTGGATCAGATGGATAACCATCTTCGACCTAATTGATGTAGTTGAGCTTAAAAACGCGATTGTGTTATTACGACATCATGATCCATAACAAAAGAAGTTAAAGAACCAATGACCTTTCCAGATGTGCATGGTCAAATACATAGAATACGAGTGTCTTGAACTTTCCTTGGCATTGTGACCTTTCGTTAATTATATTTAAAGCGTCTTAACGTAGAACACATTGCTCAAATTTAGCACATATTTATACGAATTAAAGTCCAATACGCGACAGTATTGTAATCTTTTTTCTCTGTATTGAGGCGCACGAGACGATAAGTTGATAAAAGGTAATTTACGTGCATGTTAATGACTTTTTCGTCGAGGGACCAAGATCCATAAACGCCTCAATTATTTTCTTCAATCTTTGAAAACGTCTCAATTTCGCTCCGTAATTTTATTTACAAAAGCACGTAGCACTATAATTAACACTCCGCTATTATTCCCAATTTGCCCCCATTGAAATGCTGCGACGGCATATACGGAGGGAAAGTTGTCGGAAAGGGCTATTTAAGGGTCATACCGGGAACTATTAGCCGGGCCCAATATTTTTGGACAGATTGGGTGTGCAATGCCCCCTACCGGACGGCCATATGTCACCTTGTACAATACTGCGTGTAATTCTCGCCCATTGTCCGCAACACTTCGCGTCATATCGGCATCCAAAGCGGGACCACTAATTGAAACACTCAAGAACATGACTGGGTATTTTTAGTATCAATATAATCTTATTGAGGCCCTAACATAGTAGTTCACCGACTGAACAATAGTTGTACGTTTTGTTTATAAACAAATATAATAAAAGTGAAACGTCAGATGCATAGGGCAGCAGGAGATAAACAAAAAATTTACGACATCCTTTATTTATCACAAGTGACCAATTGCCGAACTGTGTTACATCTTTTCGGAACATGTTTATTTTACGTATACATTGTACACATGTATGCATATGAAAATTGTGATGCAACTAGCCTTTATTTTTTCCAATCTTGTTGGCTTTTCACTTGGATTGTTTTACATTTTAACCAACAACCTCTGCAAAGTATCATGCACTTTAAAACACATTTTCCTAAACTATGAAAGAAAAAATAAATTAGTTTTTGCGTTCTGGCATTTAAATTACCGGTAAATCAATAGTGACACCATTAACAAAAAAAAACCTTAGTGTAACTGAAAAGTCATTGTCAAATTACACTCTTAATTGCAAGATCCATGAAACGACTGAAACGCCAATCCGTCGCCTTGAAAATGTACAAGAACAATGCGTTTAAAAAACAGATAACTTAAGTTCCCACGATTCGAATGGTCAGTGTTAAGCATCGAAGAGCTTATTCAGGTCTAAACATGCCTTAAACAACTTATTAAAATAAGACCCAATAGTGTCGACTCGATTTTGAAGGCTATAGACCGATTTACCCAAAGTGTGAGAAGGGCCTCTCAAAAGAGTATGAAAATTTTCAGAATGAAACTTGATTATTTCTGTCTTGGACAGCTGCGTGTTGACACATCGTAATTTCTATAATTAAACCTTTATAAACTGGTCGTTTCGTTTTGGTTTGACCTGACCCGGTATTGCACCAGCGATGCGGTAACACTGCGCAGGTGTGTGCGCATATACGGGCACTTGAGCGTGTCACGAGACGAAAATAGGCCAGATGCAATATGTCCGACTAAGGAACGGAACGATGTCTTAATTGAAAACGATGCCTTTATGGTGACACGAAATTAACACATGGGCACAATCTCTCGAAATGTTAATGTAATATGCGACTGCAAACTGCTACGGCGATTGTTCGGCGATTTCAACCTATTGCGCTGGTAATTAAACTCGGCGTTTTCAAAATGATCTAATTCATTTCTGTCACATTCGTAATGGTGTGGTTTGATAAGACGACAGCTATGTCAAAGGTCCCAGGTCGTTTCCTCACTGACGTCATGGTTCTTAAACATCGCGTTATTGTTTTGACATCACTATCATTACTGTTTAATTTCGTAAGGCATGGTCATCGGCAGAAAGGAGTTTTGAACGTGTTATCATTAAAGGAATGATGTACTATAGTTATATTCGTGTACACTCGTTTTTCCTTAACCAACTTTGTCATGCAATAAAATTAAAATTGTTATTTAATTTATATTGATAAAATGATATGCATGCAAACGTATTCATATCGACTAAGTTATGTTTTACGTGTGCAATTATTTTCTGTACGTTAATGCGAATGCTCGATTTTGTGACAAAAGGATAGTAGACTGAGTTGTTATCAAATACGTTTTATGTAGCATCGCCAAGACTAAACATCTCAATCTGGTTACTTTGAAATATTCAGTCATATATTGTTTCCGGATAAAAGTCCACTTTTTTTCTCGTTGTAAAGATATCTGGTCAAACGTGATTGTATTTATAGAACATTTCGATAAATGAAAACAACATTCTGCGTCATACTGGGAAGTCAATGTAACTCAGCAGTTCTTCGTAAATTTTAAATGATTCGATCACTGCGATCACGTTTTAAAGACTTTGATTAAGCTCTGACAGCAAGGTTTCAACCATGTTACTTAATAAAACTTCAGTTTTTGAACCATTACCAGTTTACAATGGGCTTTGGATTGTCCATCTGTTGAGATTGAAAAAGCAACCGCATTTAATTGCGAGAGTGCCAACTTGTTCGTCGTAGTATGAGGCATTTAAACATTGATTTTGTAAAAGGAATGAGTGGCGCTCGTTAATTTTCTAACAATCGGCTCCAAAAAGTGCCCTTCGCATAATGAAATGTTACCATTTTTGCGGAGAACACAATTTGCAGTAGTGCCCCGCGTAAAAACCATCGCTAAGAAGTCATTTAAACTGTCACGACTAATCTTTCCATCGCATTCAAGAATTGGAAACATTTAAACGGAGAGGAGTGGAGTGGGTCGATCGTGTGCATCCGACGATGTTCTGAATACTCTTACTTAGGTCTGTATTCGAAATGTGTCCCATCAACTGTCTACCTGTATAATGTTTCCAATGATGGCCCTTTGTAGTATGCGTTGTATTATATAATGGAATAATCCATCAATAAAATTCGCCTTCCGACTGAATTATGCATACTTTTGGTACTTTTTGTACAGGTAAACGTGCAACCTCTCCAAACCACTGATTTTATCACATACGTTCAATTAAAACTTCGAACATGATTGGGGTCATTGTGTGAGGGCATTGATCAAGTTTCATGAAATGACCGGCCATGTAGCAGATGTATGCTTCTTATTACGTAGGTAGCTAACTGATTACTCTATGTAACTCATACTTAAACAATGAGAAAAGATGTTTCCACTAAATAACTCGTTTTGATGTCGTTCTTTAATTTTGTTTGTTGTGGCTGTCATGAAGAGCTATAGTGGGATTGCATTCGGAGCCAGTTCACTGCGGGGAATCACGTGGTTTTATTTTGATATGGAACACGGAAAATGGCGGCGTCATTGTCTCGGTAAGAGTAACTTTTTTGCTTCTTGTACTTAAATTCGAGATATTAGCTTGAAATGATGTAGCCTATCATATGCGGAATCGAAATCCGCGTCTAATGATATCTTACTTTTATAAATTAACTACCTACTTTTCTCATATCACCTTTGAATTTATTTCAAAGTAAATTATTTAAAATGGAAGTTTTCACGGAATAAAGACATTGTGTCATATATTTCATAAAATTAACATAGGTCATACCATATTATTGCATGAGAAATTTGAGAAACATAATTTGGAATATGTATGATATTCTGGACGGCTTACCACTTAATATGTAAATAAATAAACGCGTAAATAAAAAATGATATGTTTCACGGAATACATTGTGTAAGATATGTTTCACGTAACAATTGTTAGAGAGCTAGGGTAATATTTATTTTCAGACTGGTTGTGTCGAATTTGCGGCAAGGCTTTTCAAAGCGCCTCAGGGTTAAGAGATCATGAAAGAAAACATACGGGGGTAGCGCCATACAAATGTTGTGGACGGATGTTCTACAGCAAAGCTAATTTAACAAGACACAGGTAAGATGGTATTGTGAATATTAGGCATTTTCAGAAATGATAGTTAGAAAAACATTGTGTATTTAAGCACAGATGACTATTCCCCCCCCCCCCCCAATTATATTTTATAACTGTGTATAGCCGATTATTCCGACACATTGCAACCAAAATTATTTCGAAATCGGTAAAATATTTGCGTTGTCATTATTGTAATTGCTGATGATTGCTCTTTAGAAATGTACATACCCATTGACAACACACGGAATGTATACTCCATTGGTACGAAGCATTTTCGAAAAAGAAAACCAAAATCACCAGGTTTATTCGATTGTGTTTCGTTGCACCGTTTTTAGTGGCGGATGTGACAAATTTCGTATTTTCTAGAATGACAAAATTTTAAAAACATTCGCATTGGATAAAGTTAAATCTACTATTTTTTGCTTCATAAAACGTCAAATCACCCCATAAAATATGAAATACTTGACCAGTTGTTTAATGGTTACACAGCAATGTTATGTATTGAACTACAGGAATGCGAGGCACCAAAGTCTAACGTGTAGATCTTTTGTTTTTACGTGTATGTTTTCATATGCACACTGGTCTTTTCTTTCATGTCGGTGCGCAGGACATAACGAAACTAAAGATTTTGCCTGCGAGACATGCGGGAGGTCTTTCGCAATAATGGCAGACATAAGAACGCACATGGCACACCTTCAAGAAGCGACGTTTAAATGCGACACATGCAGACATCAAATGAATAGGAGAGACCAATATGATGATCACATGGCTATGCATCTTGGGGCCAAGAATCATGCATGCAAATGAGGAAAGACATACACTCACACGCCGAATTGTATAGGCATCAGAAATTTTGCAAACATGATAAAAAGGGAAATACTAATGCAGTTGCACGTAATTATACGCCATCAGCTTAAGAAACTGCAACAAATTTTGACCCAATGTATAGTAAGTGATTCATGTCAATTGATCGTATAGATGCAATTTGTACACAGCCATATCGTGATGATTATCCTCAGGGAGAGTGATACGCTTTTGTTTATTATTTTAGTTTTTGAAGGTGATTATGGTGATTTTGTTGTGCTATGTTCTCGTGATTAACTCTGTGATTTAATTTAATTATCTGTGATATTGCTGATTAGTGAACACATAAACGCAAATCCATATTTCCTATTATTGTTTTGAAATAAATAAAGAAAAACAGCGTTGTGTTATTGTACAATCATTTAGAAACAGCAATTTATAAGACATCAAAATTAAGGCGGCAGTTTACATTTGAATAGCTTAACTTAGCCCACACCCTTTTGAAAGTATAGAATTTAATCTGGCATATTGAGTACATGACAATGTTACAAAATTCGTTTGTATGCAACAACATATATAATAACATACCAGCATTAAATTGAAAATCTGTTCACCATTTGGATGAATATTCACAACACACTTCTTAGACATAAGTCAATATGCTGCATCGGCGGCTATGTCTCAAACTCTATAGCATGTGATAATAACTTAAACAACGCTTATATAAGACGTGGGAATGATAAACAATATGTGAATAAATTGTACCCTGATTTTGAATAGTTTTAACTTTTAATTTGTAAAGCAAACTGCCGTTTTTGAAAATTGTCAGATCAAAATTATTTCTTCTGCCATACGGTCTTTTATTTTCGTTAATTAATGCCCATCTTGTCAGATAGCAGGATTTCTTCGCGCGTTTCCCAGCGTAAACCGAAGGACCCGAGCTGTAAAGACGTCATTGAGAGCACATTGTGCCCATCTTCTTTCTGACCTTTCGATCTTTTTTTCGTACACAGTCAAAACAGGGGTGCCTTCTACGCAGATTTTGCATTAACCTGGTGGCGCAAATACGATTTCCTCGGACTCTTCTGCAAGGTTGTAGAAGTGCGAGCGGCTCGTGCGGTAGGAGAGACATCTGCGAAAATTAAGCATAATACGCACATTAAACACAATGCACTAAGGTTAGATATTCCATTATTAAGACAAAACTTCAGTTAAGTGAAGAGAGGGTCGCGGTTAATTTATGTGTTAGAGTTTACGCCATTTTCAAAACATGGTCGATCATACGTATCACGGCTGCCGGTTAAAATAACCGTACTTTGTCCTGGGCTTTACCGGTACTAAGTGCTAAAACATATACTAGTAACTGAGAAAATATCCGACGTTTTATTTTTCGCCTTTAGACAATACGTGAAACATATCATGCAATTAACGTGAAACATATCATAAATTTGTATTCCGTGAAACATATCATTTTTGTTTTTTTGATTTATTATGCAGAAACTGCGATGTTTTCAGACTCTCAGACAATTTGTTTGTAATGTAAAGAAAACCTGGTATATATTTAAAAAGAAAAGGATTAAAGGAATGTCGATATTTATCATATTTGTGAAGTATTCATTTAAATCCGTGAAAACTATCACTGTCATGCATTCGCATGTGTACGAATTCAAAGGGTAAGCGAGAAAATTACTCAGTAACACGTGAAATGTTAGGTACCATTACATGCTGAATTCGATTCCGCCTATGATAGGCTACATCTTAACAAATTAAAACCAAACATTTAGTTACAAGAAGAAAAAATAATACTCTTACCGAGACAATGACGCCGCCATTTTCCGTGTTCCATATCAAAATAAAACCACGTGATTCCCCGCAGTGCAGTTGTTATTCAAAAAGGAGAAAAAAAGAAATCTGCTTAAAACCTCGCATTTTGAAGGGGTAATTATACTCTAATTGAGTGCGGAAGTAGCTCAGATGTACACTTCTTGCTTTCAAAGTTAAAAAAATCCACTAAATTAATTGATAAGACATTTCAAATTTAGATTCCTTTATAGCTGCATTTCTTGTTTTAATTTAGAAATTTGCAGCTTTACATAAACTATACAAATACTACAGATATTCAGTGCCAAATATGTCTTTGTGGTCATAACATCAGGTGACTGACAAAAAATGTACATTATCCTATCAAAGCGGAGGATCGTGCGCGCTGTCTTTGTAAAGTTTTAATTGTTCTTAAAACGAAGAACGGTGCTATTTCATCTACGGTTTCCGTCGTAAACGTAATTAAAATATGACTAAACGAGCTCGCATTTAGATGGTGTTAATGACTGAACTTTAATAAAGGCTATGTTATAAAAGTGATACTCTTTATACCGAAGAAATTGTACAACGCCAAAGGAAGCAAAGCTTGTAAATATCGTAAAACTACAGGTGAAGGTTCGATATTTCGGCGAATTAACCCATTTATGCCTAGTTGACTCTCCCAGCCTTCTAAATTGGATCAATTTATTTCCAAAATTAGGGATGTCAAGTATATTTATTTCTATATTTAGAATATTTCATAAAGAAATTCCTTTTAAGCAAACAGCGTAGACCCAGATGAGACGCCGCATGTTCTTTTTTCAGGACGCTAGGCATAAATGGGTTAAAAATTAAATTGGTACGTGTTTGTCTTTTACTTAATTAACCACGTACATGTACTCTAAATATTTTATTGAACCACTACAGCACTATTATTGTAGGCTTTATTTCATTAAATATAAAAATTAATAATAATTATAATTTTGCTGGTGTATGGACGCAAAGATCTAAAAACAAGTTGCTACACATATGCAGCGTCACCATTCCAGTCTGACCTTGCCATGCCCCTTTCACCCACAAAACTGGGGTCGCGACACCCGCTTTACCGTAAGCAAATTAAAGTTTCAAGAGATGTAAGAAAGTTTAACTGCATTTTAACTTCTTACAAAATCTACCATTATCCATGAACTCAAATACTCGGCTCAGTTCACTGAGGACATTTTAGATAAGGACAATGGTTTGGCCGGGATCCAATCGCACAAACTGCCGATAAATGGCATAATGCACCATAAATTCGGATGACTTTGCACCGGAATTGTTCACTTACGAACACGGCCAGGACCTTCAATAATATCTCACAGGAGTATAACTTAACGCATTTATTGCCTGTGCGCTCTTGACAACAGCGTAACAAAATGCTTAATGGCCGTATCATTAAAAGTTATCTGTGTTTCCTCAATATTTAATATAGCGCGAAAATACACTTAATTTTGTTTTAAGCGAAATTATTGAATATTCTGACAACCACTTTAGTGTACAACAATGATAATTATGAAACACTTCCGGTCGGCAATGGTTCCCGTTGAAATAAAACTGATTCATAAAAGATTGTTGCCACTTAGTACTAAGTAGTTAACATCAACCCCAGTATGAGAGCCATTGTACATTTCGTTCAAGTGATCCAATGAAAATGTGTGATGTGCTATAATAAATGATTATTATCGAGTATAAACTGATAACATAATGACATAATATATATTAATAATGACGTCCTTAGTATTGTGTGATTCACAACAAATATCGAACAAGGAAACAGCGCACTATAAGTTTATTTGTCGACTATTATTGCTGGTCTATAGACTTAATTGGCCATGGCTACTGTGTTCTCTGACTTTGTGTTGCATCAAATAATACGATCTAAGAAAATGCGCCGCGTTCTGGGAAAACTAGGTTAACGCTTTTGCTTAATTTGTCATCTCAGAAAAGCCGCTGCTGTCGGCACAGGCGTAACGGTGCGCCTCTATCCACTTTTATAGATTTTTTTCGATTGAACAATGTCTCTTCTAAACGAAAATCCAGTGAAGGCGAAAAGTGCTCTCCGAATTTGCATGCGTGGACTGCACAGGCTTATCGGGGACGACACTTGTCGAACATAAATAAACCGAAGCTTCCCCAGAACGAGACTCACATATGGGCTGGTAGGTTCACAGGTCTGGAAACAAAAAGACGAAACCGCTTTTAAATACTCTTGTGCCTTTGAAAACAAAATACTATTACCAGGTTACATCAAGCTGTGACCATTTGAATACGCAACAAATACATTGTTGCATCAATCATTCATTGAATATATTCAATTGTTTGCATTTATAATTGTTTGTTCGAAACAACTTGTTCTGCTTACGAAATACATACATTAATATACGCTTGTATTAATCGTAATTATGATAAGGAACGATTATACTACAAGCTTCGTTCTGGAAAAAGCAGTCCGCACAGGCTAATCGTTCTCTTCTAAACGAAAATCCAGTATATATGCGGAAATAGTCTTCCAATATTAGCCTGTGCAATCCAAACAGGCTAACTACACGTTATACATATGACTTTCAGCCCCGTTTTTCCAGAACGCGACTTATAATATGAACATTGTTGATAATGGGAACGGTGGTGGAAGTCACTTATAATCAAAACCGTTATTTTCGTTATGCATTATTCGTCAATACCGCACTGCTTTAAGCTAAAGATTCTGTGTTTGTTCGTGACTCAAGTTCGTCGCATCGTTTCTTGTGCAAACTGCGCTACGTTTATTGCGGGTAAATATATTTGCAATGCAATACACGTTTTATGTAGCAATTTATTGCAAACTGTTACAATAAAAATCGGCTCGACCATTACCGATTCGTTCTTAATAAACGTTGAAACGCACCTATCAGTCAACATGAGTCGCGTTCTGAGAAAACTGGGCATAATGCATGTTCATAAAGTGTCGTCCCATGATAGCCTGTGCGGACTGCACAGGCTAATCTGGAACAACACTTTCTGCTTTTATGACATTTTTCGTTTAAATTAAGTCTCTTCTTAGCAAAAATCCAATTTAGGCGGAAAGTGTCGTCCCTGATTAGCCTGTGTGGATTGCACAGGCTAATCTGGGACGACACTGAACGAACATGCATTATGCCCAGTTTTCTCAGAACACGATTTATATGTTCTTGGGCGCTATCGAGGTCCAGCGGAGACTTCAGAATAGAGAACAGACTAAGAACCAAGAAAAATACTTCCTGCGTTTGAATACATACAGGCCACCACTGCAAATGTATGTCATTAAGAACGTGTTGTAAGTGCGGGCTGTAGATTGAGGTGGTTAATGCCAAGTTTGACTCAAAACTTAAGAAATTCTTGAATATTCCAATTTGAAAAAAGTCTTTATTTTTAGGCTTAGGTCCACGAATTGCGTGGTGGGAATGTGGGCCCAGAAGACCTTCAATCAGCGTACATACCAGCGTAGAGTGAAAATATTGCGCTTTGCTTCTATATCATAGATTGAGCAAATGGCGACAAAAATATTTTTGTTAAAAAAACGATGAAAACGGGATAGTTCATACATATATATATATATAACAATATAACTTCCTGGAATAATATTTTTGATACATTATTTAGGTAAAATCCCTTGTTTATTCCTTGCGACGGATTATTTAAGTTAATTTCAAAAGCTGTCAATTTTATCGATGTAAAATACACAAAACATAACCATGGCAACGACAAAAAAACCTTACCATTTTATGTTTACATGTATACAAAAGTTATAGTGTCCTGATAGTCAGATAGTGTCTCGGTGCATTATTTTACCCAAAAAGCAAGTATTCTTGTCTGGTGTTAAATAGACGGTTTTTACTACAACGCTTTATTAGTATGTTGAACATGTATTATACCGGTACTTACACAGCCCAATATTAAAACGGCAAGTATTAAAATATGTATTAAAGGGGCCTTTTCACAGATTTTTGCATATTTTGAAGTTAGTCATTAAATGCTTTATTTTGATAAATGTAAACTTTGGATCTTAAAAGCTTCAGTGAAAAATCAAGAATCATATAAAAAAAAGGAAAAAATGTAGCTCGCACCGGGGCTCGAACCAGTGACCCCCGGAGTCCTGAAGTAAAAACGCATTAGCCCTCTCGGCTATTCTGCCGAGTGTTAATGCATGGCGTATTTTATACCTTATATAAGCAATCTTCGTAGTTTCGTAAATTTAAACGACAACAAAAGAACTCTCCAAATTATTCAATCGTTTCGCGTTGCAACGCTTTATAATATTTAGGTTTTTAAATCGGCAAAAGATGCATATAATGGCTATATTAGACTATGGTAAATGTTCAATATTACTATTTCCTCACAAATATCATAACTAAAACGAAAATTTGCGAATCTGAAACAACTTCTTTCAATTTTGTCAATTTACCGAACCGTGAAAAGATCCCTTTAAGGTTTTCGGATTACTAGTTAAATAAAATGCAAATCAGTGATTATGTTTATCAGCTGTACAAAAGCTTTTGCTCTGTCTTAGGAAATATATCAACTGGTGGACGATGTCAAGAATGAGCACTCATTTATTCCGTTCTGATACTTATTTCTAAGGGGCCAAATGAAGAGAACTCGTGATCTTTGCACGACTTTACCAAACACTCAACGGAATGAAAAAAAAAAGATATTTTTTTGCTTTGTAAACGTTTGCATGACTTAATTATTCTTATATTTAATTATACACGAATCAAGATTCAATAAAATATAATATAATAGTCATAATCCACGTGCAAAACCAGAAGCAGAAACCCATAATGTCCAATAATTACACGATTACCAGAGAGCGATGGTAATATTTCATACGCTTAAATCCTCAATTCGCTCCGCGTGGTTTACCATTTCAAACCCGGGCTTTCCTTTTGAAGTGACATCCCACGGTCATCGTGCACTGTACCCGGAGACGGAACGGCCACTCCCCTTGGCTTTGATTACGTGCCTTATGCGCGTGGGTTCATAAGGAGTTCTGGTTATACTGCGTATGGATATAACAACCGGCGCGAACTGCATTGAATTTTGCACGCTAGGCCTATTAACGCGATTATTACAGACTAAACTTGACTTTTACCATTATGCATGTTACCAGTATTAACGTCTTAAAACGTTGATATTTCGAGTTGCATAAGTATGTGTTCATAACAAAGTATTTAAAAAGCCACGAAATAATTTCATATAGGCGTCGGCGCAACAGAAGCGCGTATTGGTGAGTATTATTACGAAAAAATAGTAATTTCAAATCTAATACAATCACAGTCATACAAATGCTTTTCACTCGCTTACCATTCTCGTCGCATTAAACTTTATCTAAAATGCCGATAAAAATGGTGTACTTTTACGGTCATTCGTTTTTATTCATAATAAATGCACAATTTTTCGTC
Source organism: Dreissena polymorpha (assembly GCF_020536995.1). Taxonomy (NCBI): domain Eukaryota; kingdom Metazoa; phylum Mollusca; class Bivalvia; order Myida; family Dreissenidae; genus Dreissena; species Dreissena polymorpha. Next base: position 69,456,723 of record NC_068357.1, read on the forward strand.
TTAGGTAATATAACCGAGCGCTTGAAGATTAATAAAAAATGCATTATATAATTTAAACAAGCAAAATAACATTCGTGACTAAGGAAATTATAATCAAGAAATGTCTTAAAAAAACGGCTTCAAAATACATGCGCACATACAAATGATCGGTTAAGTGACTTTTGGACCACAACTTGTGATGTCGCCACCAAACAACTTAACTCGGATCCTAGATTCTATGAACACTATAAGAACACTTATCTGAACTAAAACACATTTAACGGTTACTCAGAAATTAATATCTGGGATTGGAATACTGAAAAACGACCTGGTACTGTCCGATTTTTTAATTTAAAGAAACATTAACATAATTATTTCACTAAATAAAATAAAAATAAATTTGTCAGTAAAATAAAAATGTGTACATAGTTATTTTACGAAATATACTATATCAGTAATAATTTAAATAGCGTATTCTTACTACACGGATAAAACTACAATAATTTGGATAGAATTTAATAACTCTTTTCAAAAATGTAGTATAGTTTGGTGAACTATTTTAAACATTATACGTTGGTCAGAATCAGGTGAAAAGGTTGATAAAAGGCTCGCTTGTAAAGATTCACAACCTAATTGCAATTCAAATGAAATTAACATACACCGTACGTTTACGAATATAATTTCACCATTGACTAGTATTTAAAATTATCGAAACTAAACGCTTGCTCAACGAGTATGTGCACTTTTTGATCGTAAAGTTCCTCGTGAATGGAATCTTAGTAATTACTATTTATTGAGCGCTCATGTAGGCTAAATAAATAGTTGTTTTAAAGCGAGATTATACGATTTTGTCAAATATTTATGAATTGATATAAAATGTGTAAAAAAACTTATTATACATATTTCAATTTAAATTAAAATAAAAGTTAAGAAGAACATGTATTAAAAACCCGAAATAAACCAGATATTTAATTCTGAAATCGAAAATGTATGTACAGTCGAATTCGCAAGCATGTATATCATGCATGTACGATGTGAATCTAAATTTAGTTTAAATGCAGATTCGTTCATACGACACGAAGGCACGATTGTGTTTTACTGATCTTTTTAATTTCCTGCAACGATATCTATACATACGACACACGAACACTAACTCCGATCCTAGTAAAAAGACGAATGATTCGGTTATTGTAGGAAAATATGTACGAAATATATTCGCCACAATCGGCTCGGGGCGCTAATTTGTCCTTGCTGCGTTTTATGAAATTCGTCTTTATGTATACTTTTTCTTGCCATTTTTGTGTTATTGTAACTTATTTTTATCATTATATTACCATTTAACACATACACAAATCGTATAATCTCGCTTTAATACGTGAGCGATAATATGGTTACTTCGTTTTAAAGCGAGATATAACATCGATAGTACGAATTGTTTTTATGTATAAGACGCATGCATTTTACAACACGATTCGTATTTATAACGTCAGGTGGTCGATGCCGTAAACGGTTAAGATACATTATATTGAACGTAAATGCAACATCAAGTTTTCGCATTAGGCACAATGTTGTTCCTTTTCACTTACAACCCCACATTAAGGTATTCGCGCTGAATGTCCATAAGTCGCCATCTTTATTTATACAGATAAACAATCTGATTATTGATATTGCGGCTTGTAATTTCAAATTCGTGAGTTCTTTAAAATTTCCTCAACTGCGAAAAATTAACATAAGATGTATTTTGAGTTTTAACTTTCAATGACACGTGTAAAACGAAAAACGAGACCGACATTTTACATTTGTTTCCATGTTAATACATGTAAAACATATCCTGGCTATAAGTCATTCCCCATGACCTGCCAATCATATCACGGGTCAACATCTTGCATGGAAATCCCGCGGCAGGTGTGTCTGTGACGTATGGGAACCAGGCGCCGTACCATCAAAGGAACCAACCCCGTCATTTAGCCTTGTTATGACCCCACGTGTGTTTGCATGTTTGCCTGATTGTTTGCAGAACTCTACGGGCAGCCATTACCATTGGAATCGAAACCGGAATGCTGAAATAATTGGCACACAACTGTGGTTTGTTAATAGCTTTAGAAAAGCAAAAAAAAAAAGAAAGTGCCTTTAGAAGAATTTACGTTACTAGTTAATATCACAAGAATGCCTGATATTGGTTTCTAATCTGACGCCATATTACATGTTCCAGTTTTAATTTGAGCCATGGTGGTTGCGTGGACGCACCATATCGGAGTCTGTACCCGATGCACATGGTTCTGAAAAATATCGGAAATTATCTGTAATGAGCTCTGAATTTTATTCGCTAATTATCTCCGTAATGGTTGTCTAACAAGCGTCCGTCTTCGCTAACCAATAACTCACGACGGCGTGGCTTATCAGACCCATGATTATCCAATAGGAGAAGCCAGATTGCGTTATCGGAACAGATTAGGCACGACGCGAGTAATTTTAGAGCGCGAAAATGACATTCTTATCGTAAAAATTTTCAGATAATTATAATTGCCTCATGATTACGCGTAAATACTATTCATGATTAGCTGTCATCTCAACTTCTGCGTGAACTTTCTACCACAATTGATTGTAAAAATGATAACCGTCAAAATAACACAGAAATTCATCCGGTGTTTCACTTTTAATGTTATAAACCTTTTGTAACCTTTAAACTTTTGACTTTCCTCTTTTAATAATTCACATGAAATTGAGCGACGTTTTCACTTTCGACCTAACCTAGTGTTTTATGACGGTCATGCCTAAGATGTAAATCTGTTACAGCCAACAGTCGCATGTCCGTCTTGAATCTATCAGTGTTTGAACGTTTTTACCAGTTTTATGTCTGTGTTGCCGGGGTCTTTGTAAGATGCATTTGATAGCTTTCACCCCAGTTAACCAAAAGCCTGATTCATCGGCAATCATATGATCTTACAAAAGTCTGTGTTTGCTTGACCCTGGCGGACTCATAATTATAAGTTCATGCGCGGTGCGTATTGAAACTTGCTTGTCAAAATTTTCATCTGCTTCAGTAATTGATGCGATTGAGATAAGTGGCACTTTTCACGTAGCATATTATTGCATTTTTATTCCCGAGTTCCAATGGAAAGCATATTACTGAATTTTCAGTCTTCATTTTTAATGGTAACATATTACTGCAGTTGTATAATTACGTTCAAATGAAGGATTTTCGGCATTTTTAATAAGACGCCGTAATTTGAGATCGTACCAAAACATAAACTGGGTTGGATCTGTTTATGATAACTTACGCTTCTGTATTCAAGACTTGAATACAATATACATTTTTTTCTGCGTAAAACTAAAAGAAATATTATGTAAACAGACGTATGTATATGACATAACCACGGCTTGTTATGCCTCTGATGACACATAATGCCTGTTACAAATACAAGCAAACAAGTTTAACGTTACAATATAAGCCTCGTTCTCGTAAACTGGACTTGCATGTTCGTAAACTGTCGCCCCAGACAAAACACTTTCCGACCTCACCTTATTTCTCTTTAGAAGATACCTCTTTGAAACAAACAAATCCATTAAAGCGGGAAAAGTCATCCATGATTAGTCTGTGCGGACTGCACAGTCCAATGTGGGATGACACTTTACGCACCTATTCATATAATGGACATGAAATAATAATTAACGGTAATCAAGATATTTCATCGTCAATAACATGAACGGTAATTATACAATTTAATGATTACCACATCGATATTACCGGTAGTTTACCTATTTCAATGCGTTTTATTTTGTACTTTGTTCGTTATAATACTTCCATTCAAACGATATTTCAAGTCAAGCGTCTGTGCAACACTATTAGTTTCAAATATAATACAGTCACAGTCATGCAAATGTTTTTCACTCGCTTATCATTCTCGTGGAATTACACTTTATCTAAAATGCCAATAGTAAAACGATGGTGTAATTTTACGGTCATTCGTTTTTATGCATAATAAATTCGTATTCGAATCGTAACCAAACGCTTGAAGACAGATCGATAACAATCGCATACAGATGATTTGTTGGATCTTATTAAAGTCATGTTACAACAGTCGCCTGATTAAATCCGTAACGATGACCGCATTGATGTACCACACCACGATCAAGATAATTGAAAATGACCACTGGCTACCAAAGGTTTGATCAGGTGTCCCTCTGGCAACGATCTTACACTGCCACTCTGCGTTCATGCATTTATCGCGCAAAATTGTGTATAATATACCAAACTTTCCACTCTAGCGATAAATAAACCTCGGTATGTACATTGACTGGAATAAGCTTGTTACAGGATGATATGGAATAAGCTTGTAACATGAAGATACATACCTTTTTTACACAGGCCACCGTAACCGTTTCTGAAGAAATTTTTCTGGCAGCGCATGATACAGCCTCATTTAACCCATTTATACCTAGTGGACTCTCCCATTCTTCTGAATTGGATCAATTTATTTCCAAAATTAGGGATGTCAAGTATATTTATTTCTATATTTAGAATATAACTTACTGAAATTCCTTTAAGCAAACAGCGCAGACCCAGATGAGACGCCGCATCATGCGGCGTCTCATCTGGGTCTACGCTGTTTGCAATGTCCTTTTTTCAGGACGCTAGGCATGAATGGGTTTAGCCAAGACAAACATTCATTACGCACGAGATCGCTAGGCCTGTAGGTCAGTTCAACCAGGCAGGTGAAGTAATGAAATAAGCTTATTATTTCTTACGTAATTCTATCTAAATTGTATAACCATATACTAAATAATGCACGGTTACTCACTGACAATACACTTTCGCTGATGCTTTGATTTGGCATACATGCCTTCGCTTGATAATAGCATTTAACCATGTATTTCTTCATGTATTAATGGTTGTATGTTAATGGGGGCAGATCGCGTGTGTGCTGCGTCTCTAAAAAGTACCATTTGCTTCCGGAATTAATTTCAGTACGTTTTCGAGTGTACCTTTTGATAATTAAAGAAACCAATGATAATCGATAATTGACAAAAACGAACGAAATTAGATACTTACAGTTATCACACCTTTAGATATTTCACATAAAATAATTGGTTAATAAGTGAGACATGCTACGCCGTGAAAGGAATGTGAATGATACATGAACCACAGGTGGTTAGCGTGTGGCTATGATATTAATTAGTGAAAACATCATTTTGAATGATAAATAATCATATTATAACGAAAAATTAACTTTTCTGAAAAAAAATATTTCACTATCAAATATATATATATATTTGATAGTGAAATTTTTTTTTTTCAGAAAAGTTAATTTTTTGTTATAATATGATTATTTATCATTCAAAATGATGTTTTCACTAATTAATAGCATAGCCACACGCTAACCACCTGTGACATGAACTATAAAACCAAGTCTTAATGAATGTTGCTTTAAGATAAGCCATAACATCATTTGGTATCAACTTGGTTTCCATTTTACCCAAACTTAAACAACTGCTCAACTCTTTGTTTTTAAATGGTTAATTCTTATCTTGATACCCCTCCATCAATGGCTACAAACAAATACATCGCATATTATTACTTATCATAGACAGTTGAGGAGTATAAACAATATTGCATCCCGAGTAGAGTGATGTGAACCGAGTTTGAAGGCCTCGAGGTAGGATGGAAATATTTACTGTAGTCCGAAATATGCTTATGATATTCATATTATAACGAACAGACATTGTGACTTAAACAACAAAAGTGCAGAAAGGATTGAAAAATCAAAGGCTCATTTAGATTGAGCATCGTTTAGATACTTTCATGAACGCCCCAGATTATAACCTCATGTGGATTTTTCGGAAAATCATGGTTGCTATTGTTTGACCCACGTGCTCAGCATATTTACAATTAGAATGTGAATAGAGTGCATTCCTTTCGTACGTCATGGTGTAGTAAAATGCTGCAGGGGTGGGTACATGAACAATTTAACATGTGAATTTAATGCCAGTTATAAGAAATATATTGGTATAGCTCTGTGTTGCTTTGTACCTGCTTGGCTCTTGTATAAAGTGCTTGTCATTTTGGTCTTTGAAATTTACTGAATCCGTATTGAAAACATCAAATTGGCGAGCAATGCTCACAAGGAAACATTCCCCTGGAAATGTAACTTGATCGGATGAGACACACATTAAGTTGTTTCCGCCTTAACATTACTTAGTTTCGAAATCGTTTCTAGGGACTAAACAAAATCCTGCAAATGTTTTTCTATCGCATAAATACTTACAAGATGATTCCTATAGTATTATCTTTCGTGTTTGATCAAGCGGACTGCTGGTGTAATATTCCCGGAAATACCATCAGCGTGTTTCCCATCGATATAACATGAAATATATGATGTTGCCCAGCGTTTCACGCAACTTCACCTACGCTCGACCTGTTCTACGTAAAGTTTATCTTAATTGGCATCTGGTGCCTATGACGTTATATAATATAGATTACCGAACTGAAGCTGGTGCTGGCATTTTTGTTTTAACATATAACAGTTATCTTACGCAGTTGTTCTTTCAGATACATGTATCTCGATCATCATTTTTCTCAAACGCTTTATTACTCCTTCTTTGCTCTTTGCTCTTCACAACGTGTGTTACATCTCACGACAGTAACCGAAAGATTTTCCAAAGAAATGTAACTTTAAAAGATCCGCAATGTGCTATGAATTTAGGGTACTTACGTATTTGTACGCTATCCCGGCCCAACTCGATGGTGCAATCTGAGATTTTGCATTTTAGATCTCACGTTAAACTCCTCGAGCAGCTGGGCGCTATATGGCCACATTGATTCATTACTTTTTATTCTTTAATAAACTAATACTAAATTCCTAATATTGGACTATAAATACTGTTATATATTGATTTTACTAACAATGTTTCATAAAATTTGTTTAGGCTCAAAAACTTAGTAAGGTTTATATCTGAAGCGAATATACGTTTGAGAATGAATTACATGCAAATATGTGCCTACATTTAATTGATCGTATCGCTGAATGAATGTGTATTTTGTGTATGACATGGAAACGACTCTCTACTAAACGTAAAAGCAGCATAACGGAAAAGTAAAAAATCCGGGTTTTATACAAAAGCAGGTAAGTATTAGTTTAAGACAAGGCGGGTTCTTTCTCGATGCTTGAAATACATTCCTTACCCACTCTTCATAAGAGCTATTACTACCGCAATTGCCGGAATTAAGGATAAGGAACAAGTATGATTCATATTCACAACTGAACTGCTATATATAGCATACGTTAAAACGTATACATGTGTCTTTATTCGTCGCACCTGACCTATGACAAGATTTACAAATTATTTTTAGCGCTTTGTTGACGTGTAAAATCACACGTGGCAATCCAAACGTTAAATTTATCTTAATAAGCGATCAGAAAGATACATTAATATTCACTAAAGACACATATTTATACGGCCATTAGCTACAATAAAGTTCATCAAATTATCAAAAGCCGAATCGAGAAGGACTCAAAGGGAATGCATTTGATTTATAGCCGAAGAAATGTTTTATCAAAGCTATCAAGCGGTGATATTTGGAGAAGTTTCGTATCTAATTTGAAATTATTCCGATGACACGTGCTGATAGTCGACCACGCGCATGCGCGGACATGCGCATTAATCTCACTTCTAGATGTACACAGTAAAGTGAACATTTACACATTTAAACCATTTGAACAATAATTTTCTAGGCATTTCTTTTAAGAAGAGTTGACAAAATGACGTTATGCCCGTAAATGTTTCTACAAATGTATATGTTTTGATTATAACAATCCAAATGAAAGTATGGCAACGTGTAATTTACAGCCGTATTATTCTCATTAAGGGTGTACATGTAATGCAATGGTCATGTTTGATGTTTCTGGAATATCGATACGCAAATTCTCATGCTCATTTTCCCATGGAAGTTGTGGTTTTGGGGTTTAGAACGCAATCATGGTCAGCAAGATCTTAGCCGCCAAGACTAAACAAAATTAGTCTGGCGTGATGACTTCCCGAGTGTTGAGCAAGTTCCATAAATTAATGTAACGGGCACCGATTTCAAAGTGCCTCACTTGGCGACACGATGAATGCTGTCAAGTGTCAAAGAAATTCCAGTGCATGCCTCATGTTGTGATGCCTGGGTCTGCTATTTCAGTTCCTTAGCTGGGTGCCATCTTGACCGTTGAAATGTCCGGTGCACTACTCGACCTGCGATGACCAGCGCCTTGTCACATCCTGGTAATCATGCGGAACAGCGCGCATTCGCTAATGCATGATAAATGGGCGTGCTTTACTGCAATCGAGTGAAATAATTGCAATTTCATATTCAAGACGATGTTAGACGGGCAAGATGGTTACATCATTGGCCAGATGCACGAATTCCCCGTGCCGGTGAGGCTCCCCGACCTAAATCCCTGTAGCGATGGCAGTTGAAGTCTTCGTCTGTTAGTGTAATTAATGATTGCGCGGTATTTATATTAAAATTATTGCCGGCTTTGAAATGAAAGAACTCTTGTCCGTTTAATGGCTTAAAGATGCTTATGGGCACGCTATGGCCTTTAGTACCAGTATGATAGCTGGCTTTTCAGAGGTTAATACATTGTATCTGATTGATACGACGTTATGATATGTTATGCATAAACCAAGTCCGATGTACATGCGAACGAAGTCAGTGGTATGCACCGGTTACATTTGAAAACAATATTGATATAACACATGTTCGAATATAAATTCAAGATCAATAATACTAATTAATAAGAATTGCTGTCGTTGAGTTTATTTTTTACATGATAACGCCCCATCGGTGCAAAACGGTACTATGTACCTTCTTAAGTCAATGGTGCCTTTTTGCACCATTGGGGCGATAAGTTAATAGGTCTATTAAACTTTTTTTGAAATTTAAATGTGAGTTTGCAAGTATATTACACTCAAACTGATAACAACAAAAGACTTTTGTTTATACCCCAATCAACGATCATTAATAATACCAATAACTCCAATATAGCTGTATCTAGCCCAATATCATTGTTACGTCTGATTGCGCTCTGATGGACACGAGCCATACAAATTTGATCTTGTTTTTAGGGTCCCCGTGACTTTTCGACACCTACCATCCAGGCAGCAAACCACAAGCAACAAGCCAATACAAAAGTTTGTCTCTGATTACATTTTCATTTAACAATTTTAGCACGCTGAACTATAAATATAAGCGTCATATTGTGGAGTTTACTAAAGTAATTCTATATTAAAATTACTGCAATATTGGCTTGCAGTTTACTACTTTGGTAAAATAATCAAAACGATGTCAGAGGATCAGTATAGATTGTATATGGGTGTAAACAAACAACAGAATCTTTTGAGACCTACAAGACTAGACACATTTTTGAAGGCACGTCTTAAAAGCGAAATACAAAATATAAAAAAAACAACTTATAAAACAACCCATCCGCAACGCTTAAAACAATGAAGTTGTTGGAAAAAATCACCATTCAAATGAGAATTTTGGAAGTGTAAAAAAATTAATTTAAAAAAAACAACAACACCGTCAACAATTTACAGACGTTTAAGCCTTTTAAGCGACTAAAGAAAAATCTATTACATATATGTTTTTTAATTGTTTTATTATTAAAGTTTTTGAATCGAACCGTATGTGCATTTTCGGCAAATGGATCATTTTAAGCATTGCTTTTACACTTTTTAACTTGTTCACATTATAAATAACCTGTTTTCTCGTTCATGCAACCAAATACCTACCCGCCCGGGGACGATAAACTCTAGAAGCATTTTTGAAGGGCCTAATATTAATTAAGTCAAATTAGCAACGCGTTACCCCTCGGTGATGGATTGCGACGTAACTGGCCCAGTAACTGACGTAACGTTACGTAACCGACCCAGTAACCTGCATGTGCGATGATTATTATATTTTAATATGTATTAAACAAAAAGGGTTCAAAGCTTTGGATATTCAACACATATCATGATTACATACACAAGACAGTATCATTTTATGATAGAATTACATCAGTCCATATATTATTTGATAGAGCTATACAAAAAGGTTGTGTACGAATTATTGCAAACATAGCAAATATTTCTTACCGATGTAAAATAAAACTAATAAGCATGTAGTTGCACATGTTCGAGGGGGTAGGGCCTAGGGGAATATTTATATATTCCGCGAAACATGTCTACGATATTTAGTAAGTTAGTTTTACGGAACAAACATGTTGCAAGTTAATTTGCAAACGTACATTTTGTATTAACAGAAAGTGCTCATCAATACTCGCTTAAACGGCATTATCGGACACCGAACTACGATATTAACCCATTTATGCCTAGTGGACTCTCCCATCCTGCTACATTGGATCATTTTATTTCCAAAATTAGGGATGTTTAGTATATTTATTTCTATATTTAGAATATTTCTTACAAAAATTCCTATAAGCAAACAGCGCAGACCCAGATGAGACGCCGCATCATGCGGCGTCTCATCTGGGTCTACGCTGTTTTCCAAGGCCTTTTTTCTAGACGCTAGGCATAAATGGGTTAAGTCCCACGCGCGGGGCATATTAAATATTATTATCATTTTGAATAAATTAATTCATAACAATTCCAAATATTTTGAGTTAAAAATTCAAATATTAGAAGTAATGAAATTCAAGTTCAATTTCAAGTTTTCAAAGCATAATGGCATGGATGTGTGTGTATCTATTTATATAATACTTAACTATTGCATTATTTATGTAACATAAATACTTGAAACCAACGAACATGTTTCGCAAAATATTTCATAAAATTAAGATAACACATACACAATCAGTGTTCTTTATAGCCATAGGCAGCATTTCAACGCTAGACGTGGTATGGTAGCATAGATTTAACGATAAACAAAATGCTGGTTTTCATATAAAAAAATTGTGGCGCAATTCATTCCATTTTAATTTCCTGCAACGAGATCTATTCATACGACACCCGAACACTAACAAGGTACATGGACATTAGTTGAATATATTAACACACAAAACAAAACAAAAAATAGCATTTTGTATCTTGTTAAATCTATGTTACCAGACCACATATAGCTTTGCAATTTTTGCTATTGCTATAAGGAACATTGATTTAATATGTGTTAACTTTAGTTTTCGAAATAGTGTACAAAATATTCGTTGATTCTGAGTGTTTATGGGCTTTAAATGCTATTGTGATAGGCCAGCTGGTAATTTTCACATGTAAATCACATTAACCGATTTATGTCTGGTGGACACTCCCATCCTTCTAAATTGAATCCATTTATTTCCAAAATTAGTGATGTCTAGTATATTTATTTCTATATTTTGAATATTTCTTACAGAAATTTCTTTAAGCAAACAGCGCAGACCCTGATGAGACGCCGCATCATGCGGCGTCTAATCTGGGTCTACGCTGTTTGCCAATGCCTTTTTTTCTAGACGCTAGGCATAAATGAGTTAAAGCGACTGCTGTGTGGAACAGTAATTTCGAAATTGACTGTTCATTGGAGGAAACTTCAGATTAACAATCCAATAGCTATTTGCAATATTTTAGACGTGCTTTAAGGAAGGACTTGAATAACATACGCATATACATATATTATATCCTGCATTATTCAACTCTCTGTTTCATGAGCTTGTTTTCAAACTTTTCCTTATATTGTGAACAAACTTCGATAGTACTTTCTAAACTCTTTCAGTGCTGGAACCGAATTTTGAAGGCCTTTGCAAACAGTTTGGATCCAGTTGCGACGCCACAGAACGTGGCGTCTCATCAGGATCCAAACTGTTTGCTAATCTGATAGTATTCTTTGAAAAAAAGAGAAAAAAATGCTAAATTAAGAAATTCAGCAGACGACATTTTAGCAGACGACAAATTTCCCATTATGTAAATGGTTAAGGCAATTATTTTCGCTTTCAAACCCCAAGCAGCGAATTAAAAGGTTGTCTGATAGCGGCGGATGCATGGCAAGATTTCTGAACACTAGTTTTCCTATAATTTTTTATATTCGGTGACTAATATCTATTTATTAGGGATGTCTAGTATATTTATTTCTATATTTAGAATATTTCTTACAAAAATTCCTATAAGCAAACAGCGCAGACCCAGATCTGGGTTTACGCTTTTTGCCAAGGCCTTTTTTCTAGACGCTAGGCATAAATGGGTTAAGTCTCACGCGCGGGGCATATTAAACATTATTATCATTTTACATAAATTAATTCATAACAATTCCAAATATTTTGAGTTAAAACTTCAAAAATTAGAAGTAATGAAATTCAAGTTCAATTTGAAGTTTTCAAAGCATAATGGCATGGATGTGTGTGTATCTATTTATATAATACTTAACTATTGCATTATTTATGTAACATAAATACTTGAAACCAACGAACATGTTTCGCAAAATATTTCCTAAAATTAAGATAACACATACACAATCAGTGTTCTTTATAGCCATAGGCAGCATTTCAACGCTAGACGTGGTATGGTAGCATAGATTTAACGATAAACAAAATGCTGGTTTTTATATAAAAAAAATTGTGGCGCAATTCATTCCATTTTAATTTCCTGCAACGAGATCTATTCATACGACACCCGAACACTAACAAGGTACATGGACATTAGTTGAATATATTAACACACAAAACAAAACAAAAAATAGCATTTTGTATCTTGTTAAATCTATGTTACCAGACCACATATAGCTTTGCAATTTTTGCTATTGCTATAAGGAACATTGATTTAATATGTGTTAACTTTATTTTTCGAAATAGTGTACACAATATTCGTTGATTCTGAGTGTTTATAGGCTTTAAATGCTATTGTGATAGGCCAGCTGGTAATTTTCACATGTAAATCACATTAACCGATTTATGTCTGGTGGACACCCCCATCCTTCTAAATTGAATCCATTTATTTCCAAAATTAGTGATGTCTAGTGTATTTATTTCTATATTTTGAATATTTCTTACAGAAATTTCTTTAAGCAAACAGCGCAGACCCTGATGAGACGCCGCATCATGCGGCGTCTAATCTGGGTCTACGCTGTTTGCCAATGCCTGTTTTTCTAGACGCTAGGCATAAATGAGTTAAAGCGACTGCTGTGTGGAACAGTAATTTCGAAATCGACTGTTCATTGGAGGAAACTTCAGATTAACAATCCTATAGCTATTTGCAATATTTTAGACGTGCTTTAAGGAAGGACTTGAATAACATACGCATATACATATATTATATCCTGCATTATTCAACTCTCTGTTTCATGAGCTTGTTTTCAAACTTTTCCTTATATTGTGAACAAACTTCGATAGTACTTTCTAAACTCTTTCAGTGCTGGAACCGAATTTTGAAGGCCTTTGCAAACAGTTTGGATCCAGTTGCGACGCCACAGAACGTGGCGTCTCATCAGGATCCAAACTGTTTGCTATTCTGATAGTATTCTTTGAAAAAAAGAGAAAAAAATGCTAAATTAAGAAATTCAGCAGACGACATTTTAGCAGACGACAAATTTCCCATTATGTAAATGGTTAAGGCAATTATTTTCGCTTTCAAACCCCAAGCAGCGAATTAAAAGGTTGTCCGATAGCGGCGGATGCATGGCAAGATTTCTGAACACTAGTTTTCCTATAAATTTTTAATTTCGGTGACTAATATCTATTTATGCTGACACGAAAAAATAAATATTAATACGTCTTAGTCTTACTATTTGTTATATGCTTTGTCTTCATAGATTCGTATGTTTTCTTCTATATGTTCTAAAAAATAACAGTATTAAACTAAGTGCCAAATTTTCACATAAACTCAGTATGGTCGATCTTTTTACAAACACATTTTTTTGTACAAATAGTCTTGATTGTTAATTATTTATCTAAACATAACCAAATTAATTATTTCATTTTCTTATCGACATTTCACTTATCACACCAAATTGCCAAAAGTACACATTTATACACTTTGTATTATGCAATATGAACACCAGCAAATACAGTCGTCGTAGTGTTTATATGTGTCTTGTTCTGAGAAAACTGGGCATAATTCATATGCGTAAAGTGTCGTCCCAGATTAGCCTGTGCAGTCCGCACAGGCTAATCAGGGACGACACTTTCCGCTTTTATGGTATTTTTAGTTTCAAGGAAGTCTCTCCTTACCGAAAATCAAGTTAAGGCGGAAAGTGTCGTCCCTGATTAGCCTGTGCAGACTGCACAGGCTAATCTGGGACGACACTTTACGCACATGAATAAAGCCCAGTTTTCTCAGAACAAGACACATATAATTAAAAATAGTTATAGAATGTGTTAACAGTAATAGTGACGTATATCTTCCCTTCTGACATTCGGTATCGTGATGGCAGTCTATTCGTCAACATTAAATACCTAACATTGACCTCCTTACGCAATTAAAAACCAATTAGGCAATAATGCGCATGTCATCGCTAATTAAGCGTTCATTACGTTCATTACACAAGATGGGCGTATTTTGCATTGAGATTACGTGAACGCTAGTGATGGGCATCACATGGGAACACGAGTTAGCTTGCCTCTCGTCGACAAGGTTAACACAAAAGTGGGTTATTAAGAAGATCATAAATTAACCAAAAAAATGTGACAGTTTCGCATACATTGACGCAGGAAAAGGCAAAAACCATGGTAAAATAAGATGTTATAATTATTAGCTGTATTTTTAAAATATAATCTTTAAAAATAAAGACTGAATTGCGCAAATTAGTCCATATTTTGAATACAATTCATTTATCAGAATGCGATTGATATTTACTTTTGTTGACGTATTCTAGCGCGTTTTTAACCGCACGAGCACAGTACATGTTATATTATTTGGATTATCATATTTCAAAAGGGCAAATTTGCCTCAAATGTCGAAAATGATTCGATAAGCTTTTGTTTAAGAGCATTTCTAATTATAATTATTCAATATGAATTTACACAAAATGAGACTGACACAAAATTGAAACCTTTTTATGAATATCGTAGCTTTTAACTTTATGTCTTTAATATTAAAACGCTTAAGATCCACGTGTTTCAACACGTCTGTATGTCCATACTTTATCATGAGCAAGACTATGTGGTGAATGCGCACAGCACTTACAAGAAGAAGGCTTGCTACATGATCATGCTTAATTAACCCATTTATGCCTAGCGTCTTGAAAAAGGGCCTTGGCAAACAGCGTAGACCCAGATGAGACGCCGCATAATGCGGCGTCTCATCAGGGTCTGCGCTGTTTGCTTAAAGGAATTTCTGTAAGAAATATTCTAAATATTGAAATAATTTTACTGGACATCCCTAATTTTGGAAATAAATTGATTCAATTTAGAAATGATGGGAGAGTCCACTAAGCATAAATGGATTAAATTGCAGGTGTTTCAGCATTTTTGAGTAAGCTGTTCTTTTCAACCCCATTCCCAGATTTGCCACCACTATTTAGCTAATATCACATCAACTTTCGAAGTTGTAAAATCATCGACACGGATCTGCTAATGAATGTTTTATTATGCAATGTATTAATGCTATTGAAATTATTAGTAGACCCTTTATCGGCCTAGAGTTCACTCGTTTAAGTTATGCAATGTTCTGTAAACGTTTGCGGGTAGTTAATCAATTATATTGGGTAACCATTGTGCAACCGGTTTAACACTCACGGTCATGACCCTGCGTATGGAGACGTAATGTATTGAATTGTTACGTTTATTAAGCACCCTCAAACAATGTGAGACAAAGACGTGACCGCAATCTTTGAGCTTGTAATCCCATTTAGGCAAAATACTGTGGATTGTCTAAATAGAATATTACGCTATGAAATATTATTGTCTTGGGTTATTTTTTTAGATCCGCATTAAAGTATTTGTCGTACCTTCTCCCGAAGTGTTAAGATTCTTATGTAAATATGCGAGTCATTAAAGTCGTATTTACCAGCATTAGAAACGACATCTGTTTCCATCTGAGTACTGGTCAACACCGCAACGAACTTGATGAGTGTATGCACAATATATGTACTCTTACTAATTATAAGTATAAAAGCGCTTGTTTTTTTCATTCGCTACTATCCATATACTCGTAAAACCACCACTTCTTCTACTAATGCTAATATTACTCCTGCCACGTTTGCTACAAATGTCTACTACAATTTCTACTTCTACCACTACTACTTATATTGCTACCGCCACTTCTTCTACTATTACTTCTATCATCATCATAATCATCATCATCATCATCATCATCATCATCATCATCATCATCATCATCATCATCATCATCATCATCATCATCATCATCATCATCATCATCATCATCATCATCATCATCATCATCATCATCATCATCATCATCATCATCATCATCATCATCATCATTATCATCATCATCATCATCATCATCTATCGGTATCTCGATTAGCTTCGTCTCCTTTTGTTCCGCCTATATTCCATCACATAAAACTTAACACAATCGCTGGTTAAACAAACGAATTCAAAACGCTTGTATACATATTTCGCATATTTTTAATCATCGTATGTGATTTACAAAAAATAACAATTGTACATATAATAAACTTCGTAAACATCTACTGGATTAACACATATATTAAGATTTTGATTCAACCACTCCTCATTTGCTCACACTTGTAAATGCGATTGTTTCAGATGTAAACATAGTATGCAATTCCACGAAAAAAATCTTGAAAAGGAGAATAAAAGCAGTGCTCCAGCTAGACCTAAATTGAAGGTCGCCCCGCCCTACCCTCCCGAACCTCCGCCCTGCCCTTCCTAGGCCCCCCCCTGCCCTTATTTTTTTTTCACATATGATGTTTTATAAATCTCTTATTACACTACATTGCAATATTAATTTATTCCTCATTGTAGACATTATATTTGAATTGTTTAATAAATATGGGAATAATAATATATATTATATTCTAAAAATTATTTATAACATATAAATTAACATGCAAGAGGAAGCATTCCAGAAATGCCCGCGCGCTCGAAAGTGCCCTTTTGACAAAATGCTGCGCGTCCAAAATGCCCTTTTGAAAAAAAAGCCCCCCCCCCCTGCCCTTTTAAAATCCTAGCTGGAGCACTGAAAAGTGAAGACTTTGACAATTTTAGTAATGTGTATGTGTTAATACCAAAGTCTTTGACAGACTGAAATGTTCCCATATACACAAAACGAAAAATTGGTTCCCACTTTTGTGTACATCGTCTAAATAATAATTTCTGAATACATACATGTCAGAACAAGACAATTATATAGCACAGAAATATGAGATTCTAACAAAAAAGCACTTATGAATCACACACATACACAAGTAAAATAATTTATCGCTGACTATGATGCATGCAAAATATGGTATGATGACACGAAAGGAATATGTGAATAATATTTTTCTCAGAAATGAACAGTAAATCCCTGAGAGTTTCTGACTATGACAAACAATACTTTACATTTGATTCTAATGGCCTTTAATGTATTAAAAAGTTTTGACGTAATATTTGTAGTATAATATTCACAATGTTTTCTTTTATCCGAATACAATTTTGTTCTTTACTTTTCCTTTGTTTTGCATAAAGGAGATTTAAAAAACGATCATAACATAATTTGTTCTCCAAATACAATATTGTCTTTGATTTTGATATCTTTTACAAAATGGACACCGTTTATCACTCAATTACTTTATGTCTACTTCAAAATGACTGCATCTATATTAGCATAGCTTGTATGCATTTAAATAGCATTTTCTGGAAATAAGAGTGTGTTTGATATTTTTACTGCTTTATACAATGCATATTTACGATAGAAAATTCAGTCATCAAAACTAAATATTAGTCGCGTTCTGAGAAAACGGGGCTTAATGTATGTGCGTAAAGTGTCATCCCAGATTAGCCTGTGCAGTCCGCACGGGCTAATCAGGGACGACACTTTCCGCTTTAATGGTATTTTTCGTTTAAAGAAAGTCTCTTCTACACGAAAATACGGATAAAGCGGAAAGTGTCGTCTATGATTAGCCTGTGCGGACAGCACAGGCTAATCTGGGACGACACTTTAAGCACATGCATTAAACCCACTTTTCTTAGAACGCGACTCATATTATCTTCAGAGCACTATTGAAAAAATAAAATAAAACAATAAATAACGATTTAGCTTTTCATATGTAAGTGTTACCATTTAAAGTAACAGCATTTCTAGATAAAGAAGTATGAATGAATACAACGCCAGTGCCACGATAAAAATAAAAGCACACATATAATTTATGTGCTCCATTGTTTCAGTAGAAATGATAAATTTTGAAGACATCAAGTGTAAAAGAGGGTTAGGATATCCATTTTTTTTAAGTAACAAGGCAAATAGATTTCAAATTACTATCGAAATTCAGTTTTTTATTAAAGACACTTGAAAATTGACAAAAAATATTGTGAAAGCTTCTTTCTCACATAAATTATATAACGTTAAAATATTGATATTTTCAAGTTTAAAAAGCAAAAATAGATAAGAAAATCAAATACAAAATTTAACCATACATATTAAGTCTCCGTTGTCAAGAAGAGTTTACAGACCGTTTACGTCGCATATTTGCACCAACACTCGCCCTAAAATATTTCAAAAAAACTCACGAAACTTGGAAGAGTTGAAAGTATTTGATTTTTGTATTTAAAAAAAGTCAATACACTGTACTTGAACGGTCGAGAGTTGCTCAGAGAAATGCCAGTAATTGCACAAGAAACATGATATCAGTTGAACAAAAATTGGAAACACCCAAATGCGTTATTACTTTACTAAATTTTATATCGTTGTATAAGTCAATAATAACAAAACGTAAAGAATATCGTAAACATCAAAGTTAATTTAAGTTTCAGCATAAGAACATGTTCAAAGCAGTGTATTACTTTTTTTAACGCAACTATGTAAAATGGGATTTTGGGTGAGCATTTATCAAATAAACGCGCACAATAATATGAATCTGATATATGGACATAACAATTAAACAATAACACATATATACTACCTGAGATAAGCACATTTAGAATTCCAATAGAGACTAAAGAAAACACACATTTAATCTCCGTTCATTACAACAGATTCATGCGTTTATTTCTGCTGTCTTCTATCATATTCGGTTATACAACATGTAATGGAGTTTCGCAGTTTCGTTTTTTAGTATGGCCACTTGTGCACGTAATTTCAAATTTTCTTGTTCCAAAAACGCGGCTCGCATCGCGATTTCTTCTTCCTTTTGCCTTCTATTATCTCGAGATCGTTTAGCTGCCTCGTTGTTTTTTCTTCTGCGTTCCCAATAACAGCCATCCTTCTTTTCATCAGGAACGTGTGTCAACTTTTTCCCCTCCCCGTCACTATTCGGATCGTTGGCGGAACTGATACTAGAGCGGCTCTCGGCGCGCCGCTTCCGCTGTAGGAGATGAGACGTTAATGGGGTGACGGGAAAGGACGGAAAAGGTGACGTGCCGTCATACAGCGAAGATAGGCCGAAACCGGCCGGAAGTCCCGCCATGACGCTGCTAGGGGAGGCCGCAAACAGCGATGCGGATGGCGACGAAAACACAGAAGCCATTGAGTCCATTGCATAGGATTTGAACGGTCTGCCGGCGGAGCTAGGAGTTGATGGCGATGACGGAAGCGAATCATTTTTGTCATTAATCGTGTTTGAGACTGAACACGGCGAATCGCGTATGCTGCTTGTGACGGGTGCCGACACCGGCTTTCTGGACGACCTGGGTGCCGACGAATCGCTGTCGTTGTCGTCGGCGTCGAATTTGTAACTTTTCTTGAGGGGTGTACGAGGCGACGGCGAGGTATCGTACGGGAAAGGACGGCGGACACTGTCACCGGAATTTGTCACCGCCGTTGACTTGGCAGAGAGATCCAGAGCCGCGTCCGCCATTATAGCTGTAACATTGAGTTGACCATGCTAGTGGCAATTCTTTACATGTTTAACGACCGACGATGATGCATTATATGATAAACTTTACTGATGTCCGTAAGTTACATATCTTCAGGGAAAACCGGAAGAAATATATTACTTCCAAATGCGTTTAATTTAGAATAACGATTCTCTGTATAAACCTTTAATAAATCACGTACATTCTTTAAAAGCTACAATACATTGCATCTAGACAAGTGTCAACAGTTATGATTATAAATCTAAGTTAGTTTTGACTTGCATTGCTTTAAAATGCCTTTTACTAATGCATTGTGCTTAAAGGTTAAGTACTTACCGAGTGCATAAATTGCAACTCAAACTCAGAATCACACGACAGGTCCGAATAACAGTCCCATAACACAACATACACACGCGGTATAATGAAAATGACCATGAAATTCTAGCCGTACGGTTTTCACTCACTGTACTCTCGTTAACCAAGTTACGTACACTATGACTCTCGACTCGCTGACCGCTGACTATTTCTAACTGTAGTGGTCAGCCAATGACCACAGCTTATATGATTTCTCGCAGCGGTGAACTCTAAGTGACCTATTTGCACAACAGCTGCATAAAGCTGGCCGGAGATGACGCGAATATCTCGACTCTCAAACAAGGGGGGCATCTTTAATAAAATGTTCAATTATTTTAGTCGCATGAATCTGATGACGACTTCGCGTGACTATCTATTGATATATGATACGCCACTACGGTCATATCGTAACGTAAAGTATAATATTACGTACATTTTCCGATCGTGAATGACCATTGCGTTTATCGACCGATCTGGCTTTTCTTTTACCGATATATCGCGCGCTAAGCATTTAGAACGGCGCGTGCTTCGGTTGTACATAAAAGTTTCTGGGGTCGAAATGACCGGAGGATGTTTTAGTGTATGGCCAGATAGCATCTCGATGTAGAGACGGATAGGGGAAAAAGATGGCCAACACAGATGAACTTGTACAACAGCAAAGATAGCAATAAGACACCTATCATTACGGATTGCCTGTCAGCGATCATCATAATATACGCCAGTCTTGGGTCTTTTGAAATTTCTTGTTGCAAGAAATCATAGACAGTTACGGGTCTGTTGGGAGGGGTGTATATTTAACCTTTTGTCACAAATGTTTTCTTTCTGGAGCCATATTTCGAATAAATCAAGCATTAAAGGCGAAATGATCCCCATTTGCGGGGCATTATTGTAATTATGACTATTATTATATGATGTTTCTGACTGTGAACATTGACAGTGACATTGTTAATATTAGCAATCTTTAACATAGTAATGGCGAAGAATAATGCATAATTATAGTTTATCATCATCCTCGTCATTATTATTATCATCAATTTCGCCACCTTTTTCACAATCATCGATGATGTATAGTCTATTCAAAAATCATCATCATACTTTATGTTATCATTACCATCAATCATCGTCACCAACAACGTCACCACCACCAACACCACCTTTATCATCATCATCATCAGCAGCAGCAGCAGCAGCAGCAGCAACAGAAGTAGCAGCATACTATTAATCAAATCAGCAAAACTTATGTCTTATTATATCAACTGTAACTTAATTGTACTGACCATTTAACATATATGTGTATAGATATACACCTTCAAACTCGTAAGCAAATAATTTGTATTATGTCAGCCAGAAATGCATTGCCATAACGAGATAATCTGTATGGCTGGTAACAGGTCCATGTTGACAGTGTACAGACACCTCGTTCCGGCCTCAATACCGATATCCATACTGACCACACTGAGCATTGGTCATCGACAATGGTGGGCATTGATATCTAAATCCAGGCACTCCATGTAACATTACGACTGCGATATAAACGGCCATCTTTTGTAAACACAGTGTTTGAACTGCCGGGTCAGTCCTGGTCAGCACGGCGAAATGAGCCCAAGATAAATAAACTAAACAAACAGGAATGAAGTAATCTTGTCGAAGGTGAGCAAATTTGCCGGTGTGTTGCGCAACAATATTTTCGTACACGGCCAGATATAAAATATGGTGCATTTTCCTTCTATCGATCCTTTTCTCTCAACGTACGGGTAAAAAAGATTGCAAACAATATTTTGTCATTTTTGAAGGTCTCATTTGACTGAAGAGGATTAATATGATTTTTATTCGTAGTTATTCATAGTTCTACAGCACGTTTTGTTTAATTTGACAAAGACTTACATACATCCAACAGTATTAGTTTAGCAAACAGTATCAAAATAAATGTATCGTAAAAAAAAACAGTTTTTTTTTTTAGATTTGTATACTCAATTTGCCAAAGAAACATTGACTTGACACAAAATATCTTTTTGTAGTGGCGATATTGACGGGTAAGTGTCGGGAAATAAACAACTGTTATGTTTAGGCTCGACGGATCACGTCACCGCGTGTGCTTGTGTAACTGTGCACACATAAATTTCATTGAATAATAACATTTTATACGTCTCGCGTTAATGACATGTTCAAAAGTTAAATTTTGATTAAACAAATAACTGTGTAACCTTTAAATCAAATTTCGGTAGTAATAGAATACATCGTATACGTATTTAAATGCTGTAGAATAACGTTGTATGGGTAAGTAAATTCTCGTTCATTAAAATCAAAGGTCATATTTGTGTAAGACTGGTTACGTATTGTCGACACATTGTAGAAATTTATTCAAGATCTGACAGTCGTAAGATTTATTCTTTTGAAATGATTTTTCAAAACGAAATGAATAAAACTTTATGATACTAGAACCAAATCAATTGATTTTAAAAGAACCCATATTACGCCGCGCCTCCGAAGTGCATCTTTTGAGGTCGTCTTTGATAAGGATCGTTACGACTCCGACTTTTGCAACGTGCGCGTCAGGTTAATGCCAGTGAACTCTTTAAAATACACAGCGTCCTCTTCTGATCACAGAACGGCAATCTGAAATTAAAAATGTAATACGGTTGGTGCAACACGTTCAACATGTATTATTAAACAAAGCGGTCAACTTGATCAAACGCGGTGTCCAAAAAATAAAAGTAACCGAAAACCCTCGTTACCCGTTGCGCCTTTCATCCTGACCTGACCTTCGATGAACCCCGTATTTTATGCAAATTGCAGCAACCTTACAGTTACAAGTGGACCGTTAACTCTTACCAGTTATTGTCCGGATTCGGGCACCCTTTTGTCAAGCCGTAATGACCCGGGATGTAGCGGGTTCAGCGACGCGGTCACCGTACAATACACTGTATCGCCACGAATTATAAGTTTGACTGGTGACGCTACTGATAAAATGTGACGACTCTTTTTATTAAAAGTAAACGAACTCCATTGAAATGTTTATTATTTAAACTCAGTGTACATTTTCTACTGTCAAAACCGGATAATTTCTATCATTTTTCATTAAAATCATGGGTGATATTAATCGAAATTAACCTGCCGCCATTTCTTTCGATGGTTATACTTTTGAAATAAAATAGAAATGCAAACTTGTCATATTAAACAGAGTTGGTCTAGACCGAAACATACACGAATGTTTATTGTTTAAAAATTTAGTGAACTAAGATCTGAAGTGAGAATAATAAACATGTAAACGGTAATCAAATGACATTTTGCAAAGATTGCAACACATAGACCAAAAGTTGAAAACGGAAACGTAATGCCTGCATCTGTTATTTTTACTCAAGAAAAATTTCTTTGTTGTCATATTCAAAATCTGTTTACATGTTCATGGAAACTATGTGTGTATGTTAAAAACTCAGTACAAACCGTAGTTATAGTACGGCAATAGCCCAGGAATATATGTTTTAGTACTTCGATACCTCGAAAGTAAAATAAAAATAGAGCGATTCAGTGTTTCAAAATCGATATTTTTACGACAATTGCCACCGCCAACAGTCTAAAAGCCACAGATAACTCTATAACACATACCGGTATTAAGAAACTCATATGTGTAATAGACTATAATGTCTTCTTTTTATATTTATCTGCATCGTGCGTTTAGATAAAACCGATACAGCAGATGCATTTTTTCTTCAACATTTAAACTTATGGATATTGTTTTTTCGCTGTCTTCTAAAAAAATCACTTTATTGTTTTCATTTTTTTCGTCATTCTGACCGTTGACACATGTACGTTCTATGGCGAGAATATATAACTTAAATTATTAACAGGTTTCTCCGTCACGTGTACTCTGACGAAATAAATGTGACGTTAAATGAATACGCTAATTAATATTGAGGTTGAAGCTGTTGATTGCAAAACTGTCGCTCACTGCTGTAAGGGGGAGGGGTGTTGGTTCTGCATCCATGCTGATCAATTATTAGTTTTTTATTATTGTTTTCTGTTGTTTAAAGTGTAAAATGTTGCACTGACAACGAGGTTGTACAGCTGTTGTGATGTTTTACATATAATATAAACAGGTTGTTTTGATCCAGCCTTATTATTTCCTTCGCGCTCAAGATAAATGATCGAGTTATCATTCATTTCTATTATCCACTAATTCATCGCATAGCATAAAATAAACTCTTTTTTATCAAAAGTTAAAACGTTATTTCCGATGATTTCAGAGATACCATTACACTGGATATTGATTATTAAAGGTCATTACAAAGTATCATTTAAAGGCGTACACAAATCATTGAATCATATACGTTTTGCATGAACTCTTGGTGTATGTCTAACAGCTACAAGAACAAGTCACTCATCACGCCATTAAGACCTAACCGCCGCGCTGGTCATTTTTCATAGCCCAGCGTTAGTTGTAATCACTTTAATATTGCGAGCTTGAACCGAACTTTAAAGGCCTTTGCAAACAGTTTGGATCCAGATGAGACGCCACATGATCCAAACTGTTTGCTATTCTGATAGTATTCTTTGAAAAAAAATCGAAGAAAATGCTAATTTTAGAAATTCAGCAGACGGCATTTTAGCAGACGACAAATTTTCCAGCATGCAAAGGGTTAATATTGCGAGCTTGAACCTCTATCATTATGTCAGCGAAGCAGAGTGGACGATGGTCAGAATGTTGTGTTACATGGTAGATAACATTACCAATTAATTACAAACAATGGTGACCGTGTCAGTCTGACACGATTAACACGTATATGTGCTGTAGATGTTATGGGATTGCGCATGGGCTTAATGCGCCATTTCCTTCCGTTAACATTTTGGCCGCCTCGTGTTTGCAACAAAGCACTTATGAAACTATTTTAATGCTTTTCTTTTTCTTCTTTTTCTTCTTCTTCTTCTTCGTCATGTTCTCCTTCTTGTTCTTCTTGTTCTTGTTCTTCTTTTTCTTGTTGTTGTTGTTGTTCTTTATCATCATCTTCTTCTTCTTCTTCTTCTTCTTCTTGTTCTTGTTGTTGTTGTTGTTCTTGTTCTTCTTCTTGTTCTTCTTCTTGTTCTTCTTCTTCTTCTGCTGCCTCTTCTTCTTCTTCTTCTTCTTCTTCTTCTTCTTCTCTTTCATGTTGTTCTTCTTTTTCTTTTTCTTCTTCCTTTTCTTCTTAATATTTTTTATATTATTCTTTTACATTCTTGTGTTAGTGTTATAGGTCTGATAAAACTACCAATTAAATTGTTGGCATTGTATTGTTATTTTGTTTTCTGTATCGTTTCCGGTATGAACAAGACTATTTGTTAATAATTGTGCACGTCGTTGCAATATTTAACAAGAGCACCGCATAACGGGCGCCACGCTCAGCTGCGGGTGCAGTTTTGAATAAATGAAAGGTCACAGTGACCTTGATCTTTTACCTAGTGACCCCAACATGGGTGTGGCGTGTAGAACTCATCAAGGTGCATCTACATATGAAGTTTCAAAGTTGTAGGTTGAAGCACTTTGATTTTAGAGCCAATGTTAAAAACCTTTACAAACCTTGACACGGACGGCGGACACGACGAGCTGGCTATGACAATACCTCGGGTTTTCTTCGAAAACAGCCGAGCTAAAAATGAACATCGGTTACTTGTTATACAATCGATTGTAGACAATCGATGTTTAAGACATTAAATGTACATATTAAGACCAAAAGAACAACTACTTTCATACGTGCATTTAACTAATGCAATTGCCGAATTTATTACTCATAATGTATTCATCTAGAAACTTAAAATTATATGGGCCGTGCTCTGTGCATGCATGTACGTAAAGTGTCGCCCCATATAAGCATGTGCAGTCCGCACAGACTAATTAGAGACGGCACTTTCCAATTAATGGTATCTGTCGTTTGCAGAAAGTCTCTTATTAGCAATAATCCAATTAAGGCGGTAAGTGCCTTCCCTTATAAACCTGTGCGGAGTGCACAGGCTCATATGGGACGACACTTTACGCACATGCATTAAGCCCCTTTTTCACAGAGCGCGGCTCATATTATTTGTTTAACTAAAGTCGCAATGAAATCGTTTATATCAAACAAGCAATCGAACTATGAAAAATTCCAAATAATCTTTACATTTTTTGATTGAGTTCAGAATTTTTCTTTGTGTAAATCAAAATTAAGGACAAGTACTTTTTTTTAGAAGAAATCGTGACTCTGCCGTTCCTTGCGGCAAGGCATACGTGAGCTTATGAGAAAAACTGCTTGAAGTCAGGTTGAATTTAATTTTTTTAATTTTATTGATCGTGCTTCCAATATATTTCATGTCTGCAAAACGAATTTCATCTCTACAATGTTTAATGATCTGTTCTTAGAAACTGAGATTTATATTTAACTCTTTCAGCGCTGGAACCGAATTTTAAAGGCCTTTGCAAACAGTTTGAATCCAGATGAGACGCCACAGAACGTGGCGTCTCATCAGGATCCAAACTGTTTGCTATTCTGATAGTATTCTTTGAAAAAAATCGAAGAAAATGCTAATTTTAGAAATTCAGCAGACGACATTTAAGCAGACGACAAATTTCCCAGCATGCAAAGGGTTAAATTTAATAGCAGCATGCAAGTTCTGTAAAATAGAAGTTATAAGATTACATGGGCATTCTGAAGATGCGCTTTAGTCAGCTTTGTAGTGATAAGTGTTTGATTCTACGCCAATTCCTGTTAAAGTGAAAGGTAAACATTGACTAATACCAATCACATTTACATATTTTACATAATTTCTCAGAAGGTCTGACCGCAAACTGTTAGCATTGTAAAAGCTGACAGCGCTCTCCCACAAATTATGTAACAGTCAATGCGTGGGTGGGTATACCGTGGTTAGCCTTTGTCTTCACCATGTTAAACCACGGCGAATATAATATAAAAACATGCTAAATATCATATTTATAACGTGTTTTATGTCTTACGCAGAAAGGCGTTTTCTGAAGATGTTTCCTGTCACTTATGTCATGATTGTCAACTCTTTGGTCAATTATTGTTTGCTAACTAGGTCGCTGGTCACTTTGTCATTACCTTCTTATGTATTTTACAACATTTGTTTATAACCGCCATTATCAATTACGACAACCGTACATCTAGAGAAGAGCGCTTACGCGCTGCGCAAAAATTAAATACCACTAAATGGACGGTGAAAATCAATTAACCCAACATTTATGTGACAGTTTTATTCCGCATACATAGGGTCTTATATCAACAGTTATGTGAGTCGGTTTATTGCGTAGTTTTAGTGGATTTTGACTGTTTATTATAAAATTAAAGGGTAAATTAAGCGTTATTTTAGAATTCATTTCCGTATCCCCTAAGAAAAAGTGACGTAATGCGTTGATGATGGTCGCTGAAAGGTCACTTTAACACTTGAAGCTCTTGCCAGTGGTCACACGACACTCGATTCTTGCCTGTTTAGACCAATGAATTGTATAACAGGAGCATGTGATAAATCATAACGTCCTTTCGACTTCCTATGGATGCGTTCTTGGTATCAAATAACAAGAATGCAAACATAATAAACCTGTGTGTTGAGTTGCCGTATAAATTATCGTATATCTATGAGAGATTTTACATGAAAATTACGATTTTTACATATTTCGATTTATATTGATGATTACCGTTACATCTATACCACCAACAATTTCGATATAAATTACGTTCATATTAATTTATAACATGTAATACTCTTGTGATATCCGGAAAAACGCACATAATGTATAATATAATAGGTATAAAATAATTTCCGTGAATGCGTTAAAGAAATGGTAATCGTATATAGTTATACATCCATTCCAATATGTAATAATTACAACACTCTCTATTTTTCTAATTTACATGTCACTTTGATAGTGGTGATACATTATTCGCCTTTTTGACCACCATTCCATTAAGGTGTGTTGCTTAGCAAAATCACGTACTGGAAGCTCTTCTATGAGATCGATAATTTATAATAAAGAACACTAGAAACGCTATTAACTCACTGCAACCTTTGTATCACCAATAACCAAGTTAATGAATTTATAATGTGGGTATTTAAATGTAGTATCCCTATCTAGTTAAATGCTTCCACTATCATTTCAGGTAAAACAATGATTGAACTTGTTATTAAGTAACTTTATATTCACTGTAATTGATACAAGTATATCATACTGATTTGCTGCAAACACACAATAAGCACCGGGCTAGTGGGTTAGCGTAAAGACGAAATTGATATAATAATGATTTAGTTACGACACAATTAGTATAAAAGCATGTAGGCTTTCAATTGATATGTCGCTTTAATAAAACGGGTATGTTACGTGTAGAACAGTTGGGCATTTGGTGCCTCTGATCAAAAATGACCCCATGGACAAGACGACTGTCAGCATATCTGAAATCCTACCAGACAAAAGTGCGCAGTGGTTGTGCTTATGGCGCACTAAAAGGGTCGAAACTTCAACTTCTGCTGCAGCAGATAAAAATGCTGCTCGAGTTGGGGCCTATCGCTGATAGCATTACTCAAATATAACAAGAGTTTTGATTGGCTGATAACATAATCTAAATATAAATGCTGGTCGAGCAGGATTTTTCTTCTGCAGCAGACAAAATGCTGCTCGGGCAGGAATTTGTTGGTCGAGCAGCATTTACTGCTGCAGCAGAAGTTAAAGTTTTGACCCCTCTGATGCGCCATATGTGTAAGTGTTAATATCACCTCGCTACAATGTATGTGATCGTTAAGACATGAACTCGATAACGTTGTGCATTTTCACGATTTAAAGATTGGTCATGTCCGTTCTGTTTGTCCTTGCATAGCTGATTTTCTATAATTCTACTAATTGTTTTGGCATTGAAAATGATCTTCAAATATGATATTTGCTGTGTGATTATTTAATTATTTTATTATAATAAGTATATATATTTACAGTTGATATTATGCGACTATATAATTTAAGCAATTGTAATTACTTTTTGAATCAAAAGCATTGCTCTCATTACAATCTCCATTCCTAAATTCATATATACAGTCAGTAATTCGTATACATCCATTCATTCATATAATCGTACTTAAATTCATATATATTTATATAAGGAAGTATTACTATTATGAAGGGTTATATGAATTGAAGTCAAGATGTTTTAATTGTTCTACACACTAGTCTTGATAGTTTGTATTGTTCTCTTTGTATAACCTGAGTCATTATGTAAGTTCTAAACATAAATAGGCAATGCTTGGACCTTCGAGCAAAAACGTATTGTATTCTCTTCAAGATGGTCGGAAACCGAAGGCCAGCACACTAAATATTATTACTAGAAACTGATACACTTCTGAAAACGAAAATGAAAATGGTTTACTATTATTTTTAATTGAATGCATAACATATAAATATGTGTCAAGGCTATAAAGTATGTGTAAATTGTGAATGAATTTGAATTTTTTTAAAGGATTACTGTATGAACATTCAGGCCAAGCTTAACAATCGCAAACCTTTAGAATAAACAAGAATAGACATAGTTCCAAGAAAGCATACAGCGTTTAAATATATGCAGTCAATAAATTTTGCTTATGTCATACATATATTTTTTCTTCTTAACTTTATAGCTTATGCATTTCGTTTCGTATTAAAATGTAGAATCCTATTAGAACAGAACAGTTCCACGAAGTTTCATTATTGTAAGACTCCAGTCTTCTATACTTAAATAGTTCTTCCTAATTATTTATTAAATAAACCCTTTGAGCTGAACTCGATTATGAATAGAAACCGTTTTGTTACCTTTTTAACATGAGCACAACTTTTAAAAAGAGTGCGCGGATATTGTATGAGAAATAAGCTTAGCATTTGGCAGCCATCTTCTCCAATACCGAAACGTCTTCTTCAGTTAGTAAACATGGTGACATCATGGATGAACACAAAAGGCAGAGGCCGTGTTAAGCATTGTGTTAAACATCACTGTAGCTGTTTCGAAACAAATTTCATGAGTGAAATAAACCAAGACTATTGATTCTTTTTTGTCATTTTGTAAGTCCCAATGACACCGTTTTAATCAACATTTAAGCCATTCATGAATCATTAAGAAAACTTATTTGCCAGTACTCATGCTTCGAATATCAGTAAAAACAGTTATTTACACTTAGTTGCATTTAGTTGAGACTGGTCATATATCTGATTTTAAAGCGATTTATTGCAATGCATAACGAATGCTGATAAACTAAATGAGTTTTCAAATCTATATTCAATATACTAAGGGAAATATTCGATTAAACCTGTGATAGCAGAATGACAATATTGACCACAGGCGGTTAGCGCGTGTCTATGATATTAATGAGTAAAAATCATTTTGAATGAAAAATAATCAAATTATAACAAAATACCAACTTCTCTGGAAAAAAATTCACCATCAAATATATATAACGAGGTATTCAACTAAAAATGATCCGAAAACAGGGTGCATCGCTTTGAATATCCATTACTTCATCAATTATGCAGCGATTTCCATGAATTCGATCTTATTCAACGCAGAAAATAATTTCCTTTCTTTTTGCAAATGCTGGGTTAAATCTTTTTAGAAATAACACGATACACGATAGTGATTTTTTTCAGAGAAGTTGATTTTTTGTTATGATTTGATAATTTTTCATTTCAAAATGATGTTTTTACTATTTAATTTCATAGCCACGCGCTAACCACCTGTGGTTTTGACATTTTCATTGTTTTTAGTAAGAAAACGTTAGATAAATATTTATTATTTACCATTAATTTTTCCTCTATTGAGGAATTTTATTTTGTAACAAAATGTCAACTCTTTATATCAAGAATATAAACTCGAAATACAAAAACAGCAAACTAGATTGAAATAAACGTTCAACGATTTAATCGAGTACACGTTAACTAATACTAAGCAAGCCCTCTGAACATGTTGTCTGTGACCTGCATATTGAGTACCCATGTTGTGACGCCCGATACCATGGCCAGGTTACGCAAGCCTGACCTAAGCGACCCACCTTCGCAGGGCTTCCCAATTGAAGGCCATTTAACATTCACGTCACTTGAAATGAACCCTGATAACGTGTAGTTCAATATTGGGTAACGAACAATAGCCCGGGCTCCGATTTATTCAACACCGGTTCGTTTTCTCACGGTCTCAAATGGACGGTATTTAGTTCGTAACAATTACGTTGCGCATTAATGCGCATGCGTGAAATCACGCAAGTTAACAAATTGACTGAGTACAGAGATGATTGTGTTCAAGATTATGCAATTATTGAACAAGGTTTTACCTTTCACCCACTCGTCGTCTGGGGTCAGTCTATTTGAAGTGATGTCCATCATCAAGGTGGGGTGAAAAGTTCGTTGAAACGTTTGAATAGTCTGCATTTAGTGACAATATACTTATGAGGTCGTCTGTCTAGAACGTATTGGCCTCAACGTATTTTAATCAGATAACGCAAACATATTAGTGTCCATCTAGATATATCTATACTTATTGGAAAAAGAAGAAACTGTGCATGTTTTCATTCCGATTTTGTTCTATGTTGTTACATATCAATATAGAAAACTTTGGTATTACATTTTATGCTATAAACTGAACCAATCAGTCATTCAAATCAACACTGATCTATCATGAAAACGATAACGACGTCCAGATGCAAAATAATTTACCCATTTATGCCTAGTGGACTCTCTCATCCTTCTAAATTGGATCAATTTATTTTCAAAATTAGGGATGTCTAGTATATTTATTTATATATTTAGAATATTTCTTTCAGAAATTCCTTTAAGCAAACAGCGAAGACCCTGATGAGACTACGCTGTTTGCAAAGGCCGTTTTTCTAGACGCTAGGCATAAATGGGTTGTCAAATTTACATAAGCCAAAAGCACATTTTACTTCGAAAATAAGGAATACGCCAATAATATTAGTTCGAGTTCTTCGAACATAAATCAATACTATCAGTCAGTAACTGTTATTTTTTTATTGTTATAAGGTATATATAAATAGTTGTGTTATTTTGCGGAACATGTTTCTGTAAAAGAAAACGAACAATGTTTTTTTTTAAAACTAGAATGTGAGGGTCTTTTCTAATTCTATACCTCATAAAGCTTTCGTATTTGAAAATTTCAAAGCATGTCGTACTCTGTTTCAAAAGTTTGAGCGGTGATTCGGAAAACAAACTGAAACAAATTGAAAAAATATATCATATTAAAAAATTGACTCCATGTGTAAATCAACACTTTAATGTTCATTTCGGTTAAAGCTATGTAAATAAACTGCGTTTCTGGATACCGAATTAGGAACGAGTTTGTTCGGAACTATTTTTCTTGACTTCATTCACAAAGCAAACCGTTGACAGTGGTTAACGTTTTGAAAATAGCCGAGGGATGATTGCAAGATAGTTAGTTTGACTTTGAACTAATAAGTGGTAACATTCTTCGGATTATTCAACAGATGCGAACCACATATTTAATCCCTAATTACCAAGTGATTCATCACAGTCCAATAACGTACTGAAACCCTCCAAACACAGAACAAGACAGAAACAAAAATCTCGGTTAAAAATAACAATTATGATAGAAGTAACAATAGAACCAATTGAACAAATGAAATTAAAACTGAAAATACAATAATTCATGTGTTTTTGCTTTCGTTTTTTTAAACGTCATGTGCCAAACATTTATGAAGCTAACTGTAGTGTATATTGAAACATGTCTAAAAATACATTTTATCTTTGCCTCTGATAACAATAACTCATTAATATTTCGTACACAATACTAATCCTCATGTGCTTATTGGTGTTAGAAGCTATCGGTAATACATTTTCTGTAAAAATACGTATTGTTTCTGTTTAAATGAATATAATTGGCGAATGGAACGCCGATCAATTGTATATTTCAGAAATTGCGTAATGCATCATATGAATACTTAACCTATCCTCGCTAGACGAACACTTAACACGGCTGATTGAAAAACACCAGTTGATCTGACATAACAAAGGAGAAAACATGAATGGAAATGAAAATGCAAGAAGACGTATTCTCCGTATCCACTTGGCCACTCTTTGTCGACACCCACGTATGTCTATCGTAAGATGACTTTCATAACTCCTATAAGGCCATGAATTTATAGTTAAGTTTGTTTCAAAATGTCAATACTTTATTAACACTGTATTTCCACTTATTGCACCACACATGTCCAATACACAATTTGTTACATGCAAAGGCAGTGAATGTTAAATAAGCATAAACGCGCAATCATCGTACTAATAGATGTTAATTTAGTTTTAACCTCTTTATTTTAGCTCGATTGTATCGGATGTAATTAACTTATAAATTATAAAGATTCTCTAGACTCCATTTCCCGAACAGAACTCGTACTTGCCGTTTTTGGAAAAATTCTAAAACTCTTCCTGACAAGGGATCGAACCCGGGACACCTCAGTCGCAAGGCGGACACCATATCTATTACACAAACGCGACCTAAAATGTAGTACATAAATTTACATGGTATTGTGAGCAAAGAGCATGTTATTATCCTATGATAATAGATGATCATTTTCTTGTTATTTGTATATTTACAATACTCGTATATTTTTTTTATTATTTCCGTTTTACTCTACCGCTAAAACAATTTTCCCGCGAAACTAAAGAACAACAAACTGTGGCCTTATTCTGTGCTATAACGTCCTGCTTGCTTTAATTAATCTATCCGGTCATTCGCGTAACTTCTGTCATAACGTAAGTTTAACTCCCAACTGGCTGTTAAATAACGCAACTTTATGTCCGAGCGCAGCCAGTAATGGGCCATTGTCACTGATGACAAAAATCTTGTCAGGCACGTGACGTGACCCAAGAAAATATACGTGTTTGGATGTTGACCTGACCTATTTCTGGAACTCATAAAGTATATTTACTATATTTATGTTGTTGTTTACTCGAATTAATAAAGGTAAATAATTCGTTAAGAAATTTATCGATATAATATAGTCTGCATAATTTTATAAATTTTATATATTTTATGATTGGTAGCATTTTTTCAAAACGTAAAAAACGCAGGTGTTTTAAAATCTGTGAAAGGCACAAACAGACGTCTCAAAACACAGATTCTAATCACACTCAATTCAATAAAAGCAATATCTTATGTCAGTTGACATTGAATTATTCGTATTTTGATCTTTAAACGAAACTTAAGTACAGGATCTGATTCAAAGGCATGATCGAATATTAGTCTTATATTATTTGAAGGCAAATTAAAATATGTCTTTCGCTATTGAAATTCTACGTTGCGTTGAATGACCTTAAATAAATCGTGTTCTGAGAAAACTGGGTATAATGCATGTGCGCAAAGTGTCGTCCCTGATTAGCCTGTGCATTCCACACATGCTAATCAGGGACGACACTTTCCGCTTTGATGACATTTTTCGTTTAAATGAAGTCTCTTCTTAGCAAAAATCCAATCCAGGCTAATCTGGGACGACACTTTACGCACATACATTAAGCCCCGTTTTCTCAGAGCGCCTGTCAAATGCTTTCATTTATCGAGTTGGTTTGTGGTTAAATATAAGTTTTGCTTTAAAATGTGATGATTTTGATTACCAAATGTGACATCCATAGCTTTTTAGTTACCAAGCTTATAATTATTAATTCATGCACCCACAGCATACTCATTTCCATTAAATAATTCTTTTACATAAATAAATCTGTCAAAGATGAAAATTCGATGACCCGCAGTCTGCTATACTACAACTTGTTCGAAATACATTGTATCGTTTTACAACAGGAAACTGTTATGATACGCTTGTCTATTCTGCACTTGATTAAGTTTCCTCCTCAGAAGTTTTGATTTATTTGAATGAGTGCTCAAACATACATTATGTGCCTTAGATGAGTCGCGTTCTGAGAAAACTGAGCCTAATGCATGTGCGTTAAGTGCAGTCCGCACAGGCTAATCAGGGACGATACTTTCCGCTTTTATGACATTTTTCGTTAAAATGAAGTCTCTTTTTAGCAAAAATCCAATTTAGGCGAAAAGTGTCGGACTCCACAGGCTAATCTGGGACGACACTTTACGCACATGAATTATGTTCAGTTTTCTAAGAAAGCGACTCAGATGTTTTATGATTAATGCAGTTCAAAATTAAATTTGTACGCTAGGGTTCTTTTATCTCGTCGCTGTTTTTTATATTTCTGTCAATGTTTAGGTTGGTTAAAGTGCACGTGTTACTGTGTAACATGATTGTATGACACTGCGGAAAAAATCATAATTAAATGAAACACATGTAGAAAATTTAATAAAAGATCCATAAATGCGTAAGTTGTACTTATAGATATTCCAAGGGAATCGATCATTCATTACGCATGCGTTGGTTATGGCATCAGGTGAAAATCAGATTGAATGAACAAAGAGCTTTATTGGCAATCGTACCATTTCATGCCTCTAACTCATACACGCAATCGTGCCATTTCATGCCTCTAACTCATACACTCGTATTCAGGTACTCTTATCATTGCATAAGAACGCGGTCGCTATCAGGTATATTTAATCAAATCTAGTTATGCAATGCCGCTGGGTTAAACCTTCGTTGCATTAGGTCAAATTTGACCAGTTACGTGAGCGAAAGTAATGTAGCGTGATTTAGCCTTCGGTAGTGTAGCAATTGCGCAGGTAAAAAGAGCAACAGAGCGCAGGAATTGATTGCGCGTAATTGCAATTGCCAGTGGATCCATTTCAATCATGCTTTATTCTATAGTTATCGTGTGTTTTTTCACCCATACTGTACTTTGGGTTCTTGCTCGTGTCGGTATAGTAACATGATATTAATATTACGTAATAAATGGTAATGGCGGAAAACCAGGAATATTTATCCATGTCTACAGCAAACTGTCTTCACGAACAAATCTGCGCACGTTTGAACGTATTTACAACAAAGTCATAAATTTGTCAATACAAGAACAACCATAAATACATGTAGCTATAATAAATCAAAACAGTTTTGTATCGATTGATTTTCAATCCAGAAAAAAACACTTTATAATATATTACAAGTATGTTTCATATGTAATTACAATTTCCAACTCATTTATTATAAGGCAATCATTTATTATAAGGCAATGTGAAGACAATTTTGCCAAAATATTATGCAAATGGGAAAATAATTGTTATCGTTTTGATTAAGGGAGTTTATCCATATTTATAGTCTGAGAAGTGTTGCAAAAATTACGCCCCTTTAGTAAGTAGCTTGTCCTTTCTAATTACTAAAACTGATATTTTCCGCGGTAGATCGACGGTTGAATAATCGCAACTGCACATTATGTATTTAAGTCTTAAATTATATAACTATGACACGTGCTTCATGAAAATTATGCAACAGCCTCTTCGTTATTGTTATCTTCAAAGGGGGATATGTGCCGTTCTTAAAATCGCTAAAGTGACGTGAATTGACTTAGTGACTGTCATAGTCATATATTTATTTAACATGACAAACATCACTATAAAACGGTCAACAAAAGAAAACTAGTTTGGATATTACTATCAATATTAAAAACGTATGATCTCAAAAATAAAAATAAAAATTGTGATAATCCATATGACATATATTCACTCTGAAACTACTAGCGGACAAACATATACGTTATATAGGCGAAACTCATATATTCCATACATTCCATCAGCCGGAAAAGCGATGCATTATACGAATGTTATTTATTTGTGTCTTGTTCTGTGAAAATTTGGCAAAATGCATGTGCGTAAAGTGTCGTCCCAGATTAGCCTTTGCATTCCGCACAGGCTAATCAGGGACGACACTTTCCGTGTTAATGAAATTTTTCGTTTAAAGGAAGTCCCTTTTTACCGGAAATCTGGTTTAAGCGGAATGTGTCGTCCCTGATTAGCCTGTGCGGAATGCACAGGCTAATATGGGATGACACTTTACGCACATGCATTACATTAAGCCCAGTTTTCTCAAAACAAGGCTCTTTTACTTAACGTATCGAAATAATGAAATAATTTCTTTGGGGGGGGGGGGGGGGAATATGCGCAGCCATTCGTTTTCACCAGATATCAAAGGTCAGGTCATTATTACTCAAAATATAACAAAACGTAAGGACATTGAATGGTGTGATCATTTAAAAAGTACATGAGATATTATGGTTTAACTTGTTAAACGCATCGGGCTATAGGTTTTTCATGGGTCAGCTTATCGATCTCTACCTCTGTTCAATCGTCCGTCTATCTGCCGTTCCCGAAAAAACTGAAATTACGTGTTTAAGTACATAAGATGAGATAACTAAACTTAAGGTTCATATTTTATGCGATAGCAACATTCTTAGATTCTTTCAAGGCGAAACCTGTAATGCTTTCATCACTATTAAACATATGATTTATACTCAAAATAGATGTGTGAAGTGTTCTTAAATTATATATACTTTACATCGATTGCTGCTATAAAAAATATGACTTATATGAGTCATTTTCAAAGCTCCAGACAGAGTGTCGATTTAAATTAGGTATATGAAGTTGGCTATGGGATCTGATATCGAAATTCATCTCTTAAACTCGTCATTGCAGAGCTGGCTCTGAGAGAAACTTTAAGCTATACATATGAGTCGCGTTCTGAGAAAACTGGGCATAATTCATGTGCGTAA
Organism: Dreissena polymorpha; assembly: GCF_020536995.1. Taxonomy (NCBI): domain Eukaryota; kingdom Metazoa; phylum Mollusca; class Bivalvia; order Myida; family Dreissenidae; genus Dreissena; species Dreissena polymorpha. The sequence continues at coordinate 69,494,640 of NC_068357.1, forward strand.
AGTGTCGTCCCAGATTAGCCTGCGCAGTGCGCATAGACTTATCAGGGACGACACTTTCCGCTTCCATGACATTTTTCGTTTAAATGAAGTCTCCTCTTAGCAAAAATCCAATTTAGGCGGAAAGTGTCGTCCCTGATTAACTTGTGCGGACTGCATATGCTAATCTGGGGCGACACTTTACGCACATGCATTATGCCCAGTTTTCTCAGAACACGACTCATATATGTTTCTAGGGATACTATTGCAGTTATGACTGTGAACTTCGCTATGAGATCATACAACTACATTCAAGTCTGCATTCTGTTTAAAGCTCTGAGATAGAAATTAAGCTACGCATATGTCTAAAACGGATAATCGCGTGGCTGGTGGCTGCGAATACAGCTCCACATCCATGTCTGTAGTGTGTGAATTAAGACCTTGCTCGGTAATAAGCTACGAATTCAGCTCTGTATAGCAATACTGTGGTAAAAACATCAGATTCATGAGGCACCCACTCTTTTTAAGCAAGACATACACGAAATGACAAATACATATCATCAAAATACAGACCGGGAGGCCGTTTTTTTTCCAAAGAACGTATGGAGATTTTGCGTAAGACTCGCAAGATTCGTTCGTACGCGTATCGTAAGTATTGTGAACCGTTATATCAAAGGAATCGCAGCTGAGATGTTGTAAGATTTGTGCTTAACGCTACGATTGGGTAAGACCAGTTCGTAAACATGGCGGTCATAGCAGCTTTAGACGTCGTTAGGCTTAGAGAAATGAAGCCGTTTCGAGATAGAAAATACTTAAGCGATCTGCGATATGCAGGTTTGATTTTACATTCTTATAAGTGTTATGTTGTCAATGCATCAAATTTAATTGAAATAACTTATTTTTGATAACGTTTAATGAGTTCGTTATTATCGACATTAAATCTCCGCGAAGGGTTTTCGTTCAATGCTCTCACATGCACTGCCGAGCAGGCTCCGGTCTAATCTCTGCGCGGAGGTTGATCTGTATGGATGTTCCACGGCAAAATCAGTACTTTTAATTGTGTTGAATAGAAACGTGCGACGAAATGTTTAATGTTCTGATAATAAATTGTTTAGTCGTTAAAAGAATGAATATTTAGTTTGCTTTGTTTCTTGTTTTATCAAAACAAATGTTTTATTGATTCATTTGAACTAAACAGGTTCAAATGTCCTTATATTTAAAATTTTTAAGGCTGAAATTGTAGTCGGACCTTGCATGTTTCGGACGTTGCTATGCACGTTTTTTTTGCAACAAAATTCGCTGATTTACCTTTTTCGCATAGTGTTTTAAATTTGTTTTTATCTACTGATCCACTTTTAATGTCTGAAATATACACCCCAGTGAATATAATTTTAAACTTAATATACCCGAGCATTATCAAACTTCTGTCTAGATAAGTTTTGTAAATTGGGCAAATGAAATACCATTCAGTGTAAAAAGAAGAACCATATTGGCAAGGAATGTCTGTTTAATTACGTGCATGCTTACTATTTGTTATACACATTAGTATTTCATTCTTTTTTTGGTTCTTGCAACTTTCAAATGATTGCCAATAAACATCTTTCATCGAGATTTTCCTTATTCTCTCATTTCAATTATGATCTTCCAAAAATCAATTCCTAAGCTGATATGTGGTTGGTAACCTTCACTCAAATTCAAAAAGGAATACTTAGTAATGTCAAGAAAAATCTAACGCCCAAAACACCCCTAATTTTCTCAACGACGGCAAAATCAATGAGGTTTCGTCTGATAAACATCTAGGTTTGAACTTGTCTTACTCATGTTCCTGGAATGACCATATTGAATCAATCAAGAAGAAAGCGTGGCAGAGAGTGCATCTAATGAGATCCTTAAAGTTTACACTCGAAAGAATGTCCCTTAACCCTTTCAGTGCGGGAACCGAATTTTGAAGGCCTTTGCAAACAGTTTGGATCCAGATGAGACGCCACAGAACGTGGCGTCTCATCAGGATCCAAACTGTTTGCTATTCTGATAATATTCTTTGAAAAAAAAATCGAAGAAAATGCTAATTTTAGAAATTCAGCAGACGACATTTTAGCAGACGACAAATTTCCCAGCATGCAAAGGGTTATATATATGTACACGAAATTTATTAGACTAATTCTGGGATAATATATCTACTAAAGATGAAACAAAACTTGAACAACAGCAAGCAGCAATGATACTAAGCGGGTGGACACGTTTAGCATTATTGCATTATCTATAAAATGAAACTCTCGAACCATTAAAAAAATAGGAAAACAAAACATAAACTGACCCTTTTCTACAAGATGTACAATTCACTATCATCCCCCATATATTTGTCCACTGATCCCCTCTTGCGTGGGTGAAAAAACGGCTTATTTACTTCACATCCGAATGTTATAAAGTTTATAAACTGATTGTTTTTTTTTTTTAGTTTCTTGATAGTGTAGTTTCAATTTTCGCTGTTTACACCGTGTAAGTAGCACGCCTTACTGACAGAAGAAAGACGTAGCATAATTATCGAGCTTATTCTCAATTCTGCCATATTGAGAAATTGACAAATATTGTCTAAATGTAGTCTTAATGTTTAGTAATATAGCAACGCCTTTTTGTGTGGAATGTTTTGTCATAAGTAGTTTGTATGTTATTGCTGATATGTGTATACGAATGACAATATAAACGATGTTAAAACTAGAGTATGTTTTAAAGAGATGCATTAATTTATTTTGATGATTCATAGTTATTTAAAATAATTCTACTACTAAATGACATTCAGATACAAATATTTACAAGTTCCTGTGTATGCACTAAAGTTGCTCCAATACAACACATTTCATTGGTACAGTGAAATATTTTACAGTAAGTATGAAGTATATGATGCTCTTGAATGCCAACAAATGAAGAAACCTGCATCTAATGTACTTAAAATTGAGTAAACATGGTGTAGTTGTGGTGTACTTATTTTAATTTTCCAGGTTACACAATAAAACTGAAAACGAAGTGGGAGTATTGTTTTTGTAAGTGTGAGTTCATGAAACAATCAACATAATTATTAGTGCTGTGAAGTTTGCAACACTAAATATATCTATCACCCAAGTACTCAATCTATTCCAAGGATGGAGTTGATGGCAACATTATAACAATCATGTTTATAATTTAAATACCAGCATGCATGAAATCTTGCCGCTGACACAAAACACAAAAACACATTCTCTTAAAAAATAAACATAACGTTTGTAATCAGCCATGGAAAACTTAATTTGCTGATTCTTTAAATATACATACAATCGGAATCACTACTTACATTTGGTAAAATCTAAAAATGATCAATCAATTTTCAATAAAATAACATATGTACTTTTATGTAGACGATCAAATTTGTTTACTCTTATCACATACTGCCGGATCATATAACGGGTGAAACACAAAAAAATATTGTACACTTAACATCTTTATTCAATGACCATCGCAATTTCATTTACCATGAGACCTACACACGTTATGGTTCTCAGTTTATACATGTGTTGAAGTATCAAATATAAGACATGCATAAGTTATAGTGTGCACAATATTAAAATAAAACAATGCATGTGAATATGAGCTGCATTAGACACAAATGGTCCCGCCATCATATAATGCATAGCTAAAATAATCTCAACAAATATGTGTCCTACAAGAGTTATGACTTTAACACATTTCACAAATTTTACACATTTGCTGTTCTCTTGTGAAATTTAAATAAAAAGTACAAATATAAAAAAAATGATTTAATGAATGAATGAACGCACAAACATACGAACGAACAAAACAACAACACAATAATTAATGCAATTATTGATTAACGAAAATACCGACCTAACATTTTGTTCATGTCATCACTTAACTGCGTTGAATGCCTTTCAACCCATTTATGCCTAGCGTCTAGAAAAAAGGCCTTGGCAAACAGCGTAGACCCAGATGAGACGCCGCATGATGCGGCGTCTTATCAGGGTCTGCGCTGTTTGTTGAAAGGAATTTCTGTAAGAAATATTCTAAATATAGAAATAAATATACTAGACATCCCTAATTTTGGAAATAAATTGATCCAATTTAGAAGGATGTGAGAGTCCACTAGGCATAAATGGGCCCTAAACCCGATTGCGCGTCAAAGGTATTTGAATATATTCGAGGGTCGCATTTCGCAGCTGCTATTTCGCTAGTTTGTTTTCGGCTATTTGCTTTTGCAGCAATGGTTACAATAACCACCGTCATACAAGCAGCATATAACGATTGATATAAGCACAATAAAGCTGGATATGATGAGTATTATTGTTTCACACGAGATAATGTCTCCGCACTTAATATCTGTATTTAATAACGATAGAAATTTCACGCGTAACGACACGTGTGCATACATTAAAGTTTTAATACATGTGTTAAAGTATCAACTATCAAGTGCATAATATTAAAACAATGCATGTGAACATGAGTTTCATTGGACACAAATGGGCCCGCCATTTTGATATGAGCATATACATATTAGCTAAAATAATCTCAACACATATGAATGCTACACGACCTGAGAATTGTACACCTTTCACACATTTTACACATGTGTTTCTCGTGTGGAAGAACATTTAATAAATAAGATAAAATAATAAATGTTTGAATGAATGAACGACCGAACAAACAAATGAACGAACGAATTAAACAGAAACACATTAATTACTTCAATAATTGATTGACGGAAATACCGACCACATATTCTAGTCATTTCCTCAATTTACTGCGTTGGATGCCTTTAAACTCGATTGCGCATCACATGGTTTTTTAACATATTTAAGAGTCGCAATATTTTTTGCGGCATTTGTAACCATAACATCCGTCACACAAGCAACATACTACGATTGTGAAAAACGTAATAACGCTGATTATGGGGATTACAATTGTTACAGCGAGGGCAACTTTATCGTCGTAGTCGTCGTCATCATCTGTCAAAAATGATACAAGAGCAAGTTAGAGATGTTTCTCAAAACTACGCCATGTTAGAAAATTCAAATTTGGATTGAATTGAATATACACACTATAATTGTTATATAAACATACGTAAACTGGCGTTGTTTCTACTTACGTAAGCCATATGTTTATATCTTTGGTTTGTACAATACACCTTTTTGTAGTAAGAAGAACATATCAAATTTGCTCAAAATGACTTAATGTAGTAATCTTTAAAGGTAAGGTTATTCTAAATCACGTGACATGTATGTTTCTAGTTAGGAAACATACATGAGCACATTTTTACAATAATATGGAAAACAAATTGGTAAGGCGACACAGTTTGGCATAGTGTTACAATAGTTTAATTCATTTAAGAATTCATCAAATAAATACAATTTCACACGAACTCCAGAGATTAACCCATATGCAATCTTTGAAACCAGTCATTTCACAGAGTTTAACAGTCATTTATGCTTAGAATTAGTGCGTTTAAGAACTATAATATATATATATATATATATATATATATATATATATATATATATATATAATTTCGTGTATTTTCAGGTTATATGTTTTAATAAGTATGTGTGTTGTGTGATATTACTAATTCAATTATGTATACACATAATACAACATCTGAATAGGAAAGAGTACAGTTTAATCTTACCTGTTACGTTTGTGTCATTTTTCGTAGTCGCAAGTTCCGTCGTTTTTCCATTGTCAGTGATCTCTATAAAATCATAAAAATAAATGACACACTTTACAAAATACTTCGTATCCAATTACTACACCAGGGCTATTAACACATTGATGCCTAGCGTCTAGAAAAAAAGCCTTGGCAAACAGCGTAGATGCGGCGTATCATCAGGGTCTGCGCTGTTTGTTTAAAGGAATTTCTGTTAGAAATATTCTAAATATAGAAATAAATATACTAGACATCCCTAATTTTGGAAATAAATTGATCCAATTAAGAAGGATGAGAGAGTCCACTAGGCATAAATGGGTTAAATGCTACTCGACCGCTCGCAATGTTGAATAAGCAAAGCTGTCGAGCGCGCTTGAGTCGTCTAATGCTATTCCGTGGTTGCCTTTGCGTAGTTGATATGGTGTCCGCCTAGCGACCGGGTTGTCACGGGCTCGTTTCCCACTGTGGGAGCGTTTTTATATCTGCACAAAAGACACGAAGTACTGGTTCTTGGTCCCAGGAAACGGACTCGAGAACGTTTCAGTAAGCCATCAGCTTTCGATGCAATCGAGCTTATAAATAGTTTAAAACTAAGGCTATTCCGACCGAGTGAATGCATTTTCCAATTTAACAAAATACAATGCAACAAAAAACATTCAAAAAAATACACTAAACACTTGGAAAAAAACACACAAAATTAAACAAAGAAAATGTCAAACTACAACATTATTAGAGCAGTCCTATTCAGGAGTGTCTATTAACAACTATCAAGAGATACCCAAGCAATGGTGTGGGGCGGAATTGTTTGAACCATTTGCAGCATGTTTTTAAAAAAACACAACTCATTTTCCACAAAGCAAGGGATGAAACTGCTTCAAAACAACCATCGTTTGCTAGCAAATTATGCAAACGAAAACTTCCTGTCCTTCGTAAAGTTTAAATCAAAATGAAAGTTGGTTATTTTGTCATAGATAATGTGTGCAATTTCACGTTCTTTTATAAAGTTTACTTTACAATAACAAAGAACATTTACAGATCATTATCATTTTAAATTTATCAGAAACACATTATGCCTTGTAATTGGAAGCAAGCAATGAAATATGTATGGGAACGTAGAGCTGTACTAATGGCGAGTAAGGATTTTCAATCACTTGTTTTATGAGGCGAGTAGGGTTTTGGGGATTTTTTTCATCAGAGTATAGTGCCTAAGCGACAGGCGCGTATATAACGTGTATCTCGCATATTGTTATCAAAGAGTATTACTTTATATTATAATTATATTATAGTATAGTATATTTTATATTATTTTATAGACAATATAGACATACCAATGCATCGTGTGCCATCACTGACATACCCGCCCTCACATTCCAAGCATTTGATAACATCGGAAGAAGAGCCACTGCATTCAGTTTTTCCGGGAAGACAATGGTTAACGGTATAGTTACCACAGGCTGAAATATCTCAGAATTAAAATCGGTCACATAACAATGATGTGGGAATAATACATCGTATATTTGTATTGATCTGTTGCTGATGATGAATGTAGAATAAATAGATGACGTGCAGCACGTGAGTTTTAAGTGTAAAGTAAACTCTATGTTTCATCTGCACCAAACGCTTTCGAACATTTTACGGTAAATAAATTTATTTCTTAAAAAAGTAGGGTTTTGAGGAACAAAACACACTATGTTATTATTAGAACTGATACAATGTTATCATGCGTTAAATCATTGTGTTAAAACGAGTTTTGAATGTACTACATATTTTATAAATTTTACGTTACCTTTACAGCCTAGACCGTATCCGGCTGGATGGTAGCCGGTTTGGCATTGCGTGCATCTTATACCATCTGGCGACCCACCGCATTCTTGATGTCCCGGCAGACAGTTGTCAATGACAACGTGCTTACAGTCTGTATTTGAAAACATATTAAACACTTATCAATATTGATTTATTAAAATGTGTCTTCAAGCTAATTGTATTTTGACAATTTAAAGCTACACGATTCTGATTTATTAAATGTGGTTCGTCAGACGATCTTCTCTGTGCATGCTACCAAAAGTTTATCAAATATTTCCTACGGAGCCGAAATGAAATATTTTATCCATTCTAAAAGCACTCTTTAAAACGTATTTTAAATATTGCAGAGTAAGCATGACGCGAATGACGTAATTCATCTATTGAGTCGTGTTCTGAGAAAACTGGGCATAATGCTTGTGCGTAAAATGTCGGCCCAGATTAGCCTGTGCAGTCCGCACAGGCTAATCAGGGACGACACTTTCCGCTTTTATGGTATTTTTAGTTTCAATAAATTCCCTCCTTACCGAAAATCCAGTTTAAGCGGAAAGTGTCGTCCCTGATTAGCCTGTGCGGACTGCACAGGCTAATCTGGGAAGACACTTTACGCACATGCATTATGTCCAGTTTTCTCAGAACACGACTCTATTAGATTTCGTTCTCTATGGTTGCACCCACCTTCACAGCAGCGACCTGACCTCCAAGCCCGACATACGCATTGTGAATTCCAAAAAATGCCTCCGTTATAACAAAATCCAATACATCCTTGATAAAATGTTTTTGTCCATTCCCAAAAGCAGGATCTACATACGCGATATTGAATCCCACCACCGCAAGGCCTAGAACAAGCATCCCATTCAGGGCAGTTGCTGTACGTGAACCATGTGCAGCCACCTACAGTAAAATACGAGAATAAGAAGTTGACACATTCGATTACCATTTTTAAAACATGCATTGTAACCATTTCTCTAAATTTGTCAAATTTTACTCTAATATCGTATTACAATTAAATTATATACATAAATTATATATATGCACAATCTACGTACCGTATACATATGATACGCATTGGATTTGTAAAACGTTATACAGCTGAATATTTTGTTTTAGTTCTACAACTAATGCTATTTATTGATATATTTATAACAAATACACATATGATACAAGTGTAACATGAATTAAAAGCCCAAACACCATTAATCTACACACACTTTCAGATATCTGATTCGCATAATGAATACAACTATTTAAATTATGATTAATACGTTTGAAAATGTGCGTGTCAAGTTTAAATTGGCGATTTTCTGCTTTTCTATCGTTATCAGGCATTTAGAATGTTTAAAACATTAAACCTTAAAACAAAACAAAAATACAAATTTGGCGCCGTATGTCCTTAGTTGAATGAATTATCAGATAGTTTATTCAATCGCTCAAACAAAATTTGCTTATTTAAACATAAAAATATTATTCTGTATCTTCATCGCATAAAAATCACGTGAGACAACTACTGAAATGGCTTATAACGTACACAAATGAAGGCTACAATACGTGACCTTGTTGTAAAAACGTACAATATACAATTATAACTGTACATAATTATTTTTAACATATGTAACGGATATTCCATTACAATAGTATATTTTCACAATTGTTTGGGACCAATTAAAGGTATGGATCGAATGATAATGCTTTATTTTAAGATGTAACATCTACGTGCCTAAAATAAGTTGAAAACAACAACATTATACTACATCTTTTAATGAACAATCGATCCATAGCTTAGTCAAGCAATGGAATTGAACCATTCTATGTTTAAAAAACGACGTAAAATTGCGTACGGTTGCGTATCTGGAACTAGGCATCGTATATATGTACGAAGAAAATGCGTAGGTAATATTTGTAGCAACAAATATAGATTGCAAATGATATGATCATTTAACCCTGTGAGGGTTTTAATATAATCAATTACAATCGATACAATATGTGGTTGTGCCTTATAATATGGGATACCAAACAAACAATACGAAAAAAGTAGGTTTACGTCACAATATTTCTTTTCACATTATACTGTTTTAAGACTCATCATGATATCATATCAGATGATTATCTCCCCCAATCCCAAGAATATAATCGAAAACAAATTATGGTCACCATTCAATATTGGACTAAACACAAAATACTATAGCGTTATAATTTGCTATAATTTGCTATAATTATATGTAAATAATGTCAAAATATGCTTATGGTAATCCGACCAGCCGATTGCTTTTATTTAGTATACATAGAAAATAATTTTTTACAACTTGCCGTCCGATGCTTCTAACGATTGAGTTATTACTTTCATGAAAAAAAACTCTGAATGTGTACCTTTTTTACACATGTTAAAATATAGTCATAATATTTCATTAAAATTATGGCTATATTCATCGATGGTTGGCTACGTTTGATAGAAATATAAAATTGTTGCCCATATCATTTATTCAAACCAAAAGGCAATACGATTTTTAAATGCACTATTTTTCATAGATATATTGGTATAAAATTAGATTAAACAATGACAAACCCAATGCTTACATGAGTTTATGTTTATTTTATTTATGAAGCATATAACATTTCCCTTCATATATGGTTCTATTTCTTTTACGCGATGACTGGGATTCATGGCACCTGATACTGGTTTGTATCACTCTAACAAGACAAAGGTGCACATCAACCAGCCACATTAGGTATTTAAAGTTACAACAAACGTCACGAGTACAACTGCTAAGCACTCCATTGTGTCTCTCGAAAAGTGAAACGTATTGATGATGTTTTTTTTGTTAATTTCACACGGAAATATTGGATCGAAGTGATCCAGGTAATTATAAATCAAGGTGCAAGATCAAGTGACTTTGTTGGGTTCCCAATTAAACGTTAATGGAAGTAAACACACCGGTAAGCACAGCTCCAAATAACTTAAACCAATAATTGCTTTAAATCTATATTGTTCGTAATTGCTTGAGATATAAACCTTTACAAGTCATACTTATAATTCTAAAACATCTAACAGTCTAAAAAGGCTTAAACGTCGTTCAATTGGTGATAATCCGATACCGAATCTTCCACATTGTGTATCGTGTCAGACCACGGTTCCGCACTATCAGTTAATGACTGAGCAATATGAATGCCCTAAATACGAATGTCATTTGATTCAACAATTAACAAGCTTGGTATTTTTTAATAAGAATATGTTTTAAGCAGGGTTATGTACAATGCATTATGTACATCGATTGTGTCGTCGGGCTCTTATACAAGCCGAAATCAATTGGAATGCGTCACTTGACATGCATGTCATATATTGAATCCAAAAGTTAAATCGAAATAAATTAATACTTTGTATCACACAGATATCCTTTGGAGATTTATTGTAGTCCTTGTTTTACGGCATTTGTAATCAACCTGAATGTGTTCAGATATGTGTGAACAACAATGATACACGGCAAATACTAGAGCTTTACAAGCTATATCGAGTTAAATAAGAGCACCGCATAGCGGGTGCCAACGCTCGGCTGCGGTGCAGTTTTGAATAAATGAAAGCTTGTCAGAAGTTTTATATTAGAGGTAACAGTGACATTGACCTTTGACCCAAAAATGGGTGTGGCGTGTAGAAGTCATCAAGGTGCATGCACATATGAAGTTTCAAAGTTGTAGGTGGAAGCACTATGATGTTAGAGGCATAGTTAAAGTTTTATATTAGAGGTCACAGTGACATTGACCTTTGACCTAGTGACCCAAAAATGGGTGTGGCGTGTAGAACACATCAAGGTGCATGTTCATATGAAGTTTCAAAGATGTAGGTGGAAGCACTGTGATGTTAGAGGCAAAGTTAAAGTTTTATATTAAAGGTCACAGTGACCTTAACCTTTGACCTAATGACCCAAAAATGGAAGTGGCGTGTAGAAGACATCAAGGTGCATGTACATATGAAGTTTCAAAGTTGTAGGTGGAAGCACTTTGATGTTAGAGGCAAAGTTAAAGTTTTATATTAGAGGTCACAGTGACATTGACCTTTGACCTAGTGACCCAAAAATGGGTGTGGCGTGTAGAACGCACCAAGGTGCATGTACATATGAAGTTTCAAAGTTGTAGGTGGAAGCACTTTAATTTTAGAGCCAATGTAAAGGATTTAGCACGACGACGGACGGCGGACGACTAGGAGGCTATGACAATACCTCGGGTTTTCTCCGAAAACAAAAGCTAATAAAAACGAAAAAGAATGAAAATTTTATTTAAAAAAAATCAATTAATCTAAGTATAATGTAAATATTATCAAAGCTTCCGTTGTGTTCCCTTAGTAAGACTGATCCCTATTACACTGAGAGAGCCTGGAGATTACCCTCCGTCTGTCATTCCTGTCCGTCCGTTTATCTGTCCATCTTTCCAGATAAATACATATAAAAGCCTCAAAACCTCGCATGCGTGTTCATGGAGGCAAAATACTGCTAGTTATGATAAGTAATAAAGTTCTCAATTAAGACACTTCATAAATGCTCGTCCGTTTTTCCGTCAATCCGCCTTCCGTAAAACTGGATGTGCAATTGCTCGAGAAGTACTGAAGATACTTAAAAAGGGGCGATGTGCGAATTATTCATGATTCGTTTTTACAACAGATGTCGAGGGTGGAGTCATTGTAATAATAAAAAAGTAAAATATAACTCAAAATTCTAACAATTGCCCATATGTGTATTAGGTTATAAATTCGCGTTCAGGCTGCCTTATAACATACACGGATTGCGAAATGTTTTAATACATCAACTACAGTTTTCATTTTTAAATTTTAGACTGGAATTTAAGTTAATATGCATATACATAAAATCTATGTAATCGGGAAGTTTAAATCCTGATGTGCACCTTCTTACTGAGATGCATAACGATGATTTGGTGTTTTAACTTCGCGGAGCTTGGTTCTGAAATTTATTTTCTTCAGTATTGCTTTTTCATTATTCTCCCATTTGAAGGAGATTGATATATTATTGTGTTAAACGCTATATGGTCACAATTTATTTTTTTAGTAATATCAGTGATGAAATACAGATTTTATTAGCGTTACAAGATTCAAATGAGTACTTTTATATTATATGAGTCGTATAAAAAATTCTTAAATTGATATTGTATGTTTCCCAAAAATAACTTTGCCGCAGATAACGCAGAAATCATGATTTAGCCTATGGCCACAAACCAACAGGACATAATGTATTAATTCAATTATTAAGTGTCTAATAAAAATGTTTATTTCATGATTAACTGAGGAACAGAGCAAGCAAGGTCAGTGTTGAAACGATGTAAAACTGTCTGCGAAGAAATAAATTTAGAAGAAAAAAAACGTTTTAAAATAATAATTTAATTTAAAAATGTTTAATTGCTTGTTTTTGTCACCTGTTAGTCGCATAATCAACGCACGAAATGTGTGTTAGATAGTGCAAGAATATTAAAACCACACGTACATGTTCGTAAATGAAATTCATACTACTGGAAAAATGTCATATGTGACCTCACGTATATATTTAATATTTGAGAAACACTGAGTCTCAGCGCCGCGTCATGCGAACATAGGTCTTATTGCGCTTTGGCTAGCGTAGCTCAAGCCCAGTCTGCTCACTTGCGCAGTCTTGTCAGAGCTGCGCTGTCCCATATAAATAACGCATGGTTTCGTGGCCTGATTAGGAATCTACTCACCAGACTGCGAGATGCGCGGGTTGGGCTTTAGCTAAGCTGGACGCATATGGCATAAGACACATTTTCGCATGACGCGGGTCTTTAAAAATCTCTATGTTCCTTATAAATGGAAAATCTAAGCACAAACATTTTCGATAGAAAATTAAAGTCTAACTGTGTTATTTATAGCAAACTGACACATTTCGGTAGCCTATCGAGTCTTTCATAAACGATTTCCATACCGACTTACCGAGTAGTGCAAACGTTTGTGGTTAGATAATATTACGATTTCCGACTTATCTTATTTAGATTAATTCGACTGTAAACGATTTTCAACGAGAACCCCAAATGGTTATACGAGTTTGTGCTTCAGTTATTTTATATTATAAACGCAAACTTACCAGCCAAAACTGCCAGCGACAGAGTCATCAGTGGCACTTCTGAGACCTTCATCGTAACTCGTGCACAGTTCATAATTGTATGATCCGTTTTCGTTCTAAACACATTGAAATATTGGATATAAATGATCAAATTTAAATGATAATCTACTCTAATACCTTTATATTTATATACATCGACATACATTGGGATTGCGTAACAAACCATACCTGGAATTCCACATAACCTTGATATAATCTTCCTTTTGTTAAAAGATATTCAGTTGCGTCATGAAACTTTTGGGAAATATCACTATATTTATACTCATTTGCCATCGATCCGTTGGTATTGTCTGACTTGTATTCTATTAATAAACCAATAATTTCAAGGTTATGAATTTACGCCGTTGTTACATGTAAACACGGCAAGTATGCAATTATTTGTATAATTATAGTTGTCTGCGTAGTTGTGTAAGCTGACTTTTGACCTTGATTTTTGCGATAATTTATGCTTCAAAGAACTTTGATTAAGCGTTCATTTAATAATTGGAAACTAACAAATAGGTGTGTTGTATCAAAGTATTATTGGCCACTTATACAGTAAAAAAATGAAATGATACAGAATACAAACAATCTACACCATCAAATATGCCTAGTAGACATCCCTTTTCGTTACATACAGGCGAATAGTCTTTTTCATACTTAATATACCGGAAACCTAACGTACACCCGTGCAGAGTGAATGACTGGAATCCTAATACATTCTGTGTGCATACAAGTTTAAAAAAAGAAATATTACATCCGATCTCAAATCGTTCTCGGAATGAATACAAGTTTCAGTAGCCCAAAGGGTAATGGTCCTTTTGCATACTTAAGGCAGATGCCAATAATAAGCACATATTTAACGAGGTACTTTTGACTTTTGATGAATTTTACTTTGTTACGGTGTATTGAGCGCAGGCAACCCATTTAAATAACCACCTTGATGTATCGTTTTCGTTCATGCACCATACCCTTTGAATCTATTGTAAAATATGAAATAATGTATGCCATACGTTATTGATTATAGACCGCGTTTTACAAGATCCTTAATATCTTTTAAAGAGAGGTCATGTTGAATTAGCGCCAAAATACACATTTAAACCATTTTTAAATGTATCATTTAAAGGCTGTGTCAAATTATTGGGATACCAAACCGGTTCATATTACAGGGCCAAGTTTAGTGCATGCTTACCATTAAAATATTTTTAAGGAAAATTAAATGATATTATTTTATGAAAGTCAACATGACTTACATTATCGATTTATTCGACGGAGAGTACATAAATTAATCTCATTTTGTAACTTCATATATGTTCAATCGTTAAAGTAAAGTTCCCATTGGCATTCTTTGTTAAACTTCATACAAATGGCAAATTATTCTACCACGGTCTACAAAAAATGAATGTTCGTATTTAAAAATTACGATGTATCTACTGATTTTTTTTTTAAAAGACAAGAGGCCGGGCGTGCCACACAATGTTAATCATATGCTACCTCTATACAGAAAAAAGATTTTAGTGCGGTAATAAATACAATGTATAATTTTATATAGGATCTGGGCGTGTTTTAATATAATAGTATATCATAATGAACTCTGCATCCTGAATAAAGTGATATCAATCTAGCTCGCATGCCGATGTTGAATTGAAATTTCGGATGCGTTGACCTATAAATATCATACTTTTATAAAAGGTATTGTTAATTTTGCAACCGAACAAAGACTGTGAACAACTGGTGTTGCATTAAGATTATTATTGGAAAATAAAGCGCTAATCGACATTGATTGATTGATAACACATTTATAATCGAATAAAGCCTTGTGCGATGTCTGCATGTATACGCTCGCGTGATACTAAACATGTTTACCCCATTGAAGAATATTTTTGGCCAATGTTTTGTAAAGGCGGGCATATGCATGGATTTTGAAATGATAAATACATAAATTGATAATGGTAAATTTATATTTACATCAATCGTCATTTTTAGGATACCAAAATATCAACGTTGTACTTATCATTGCTTAACTCTTATTTGTCCCTAATACATAATTAGATTTAGACAGGTCAGTATCTGGCATAAATTCAACAGCCGTAATAACTGAGCTAGTAGCAAGATGTATTGTGTTCGCTCTTGATCGTTGTCTTGTCCGTGAAATGATTTTCGCAAAAGTTAATTAACCATTCATTTGATATAATTTCGGGGCATTTGCCGTACGTGTCCCATGTGCAGCCACCTACAGTAAAATACGAGAATAAGAAGTTTACACATTTGATAACCATTTTTAAAACATGCTCTATAACCATTTTTCTAAATTTGTCAAATTTCGCATAATATCGTATTACAATTTAATTATAACAATCTAAGTACCGTATACGTATGATACGCATTGGATTTGTAAAACGTTATACAGCTGAATATTTTGTTTTAGTTCTACAACAAATGCTATTTATTGATATATTTATAATAAATACACATATGATACAAGTGTTACATGAAATATAAGCCCAAACAACATTAATCTACACACATTTACAGATATCAGATTCGCATAATGAAAAAAACTATTTAAATAATGATATAATACATTTGAAATTGTGCGTGTCAACTTTTCATCTTTTCATTGGCGATTTTTTGCTTTTTCTATGGTTATCAGTCATTTAGATTGTTAAAGACATTCAATCTTAAATCAAAACAAAAATACAAATTTGGCAACTATATTTCCTTAGTTGAGTGAATTATCATATAGTTTATTCAATCGCTCAATCAAAATTTGCTTAAACATAAAGATATTATTCTATATCTTCATCGCATATTAATGACGTAAGACAACTTCTGAAACGGCATCCAACGTACACAAATGACGGCTACAATCAAGACCTTGTTGTAAAAACGTACAATACACAATTACAACTGTACATATGTTTAATATGTAACGGATATTCCATTACAATAGTATATTATCACTATCTTTTGGGACCAATTAAAGATATGGATCGAATAATAATGCTTTATTTTAAGATGTAACACCTACGTGCCTAAAATAAGTTGAAAACAGCAACATTATACAACATCTTCTAATTTGCAACCGAATTCACGGCACCTGATATTGGTTTGTATTTCGCTAACAAGACAAAAGTGCACCTTTACCTACGGTGGAATAGAGGTGACATTCACTTCTCTTTTTTTAAATTGCTCTCCTCTTTTTTCTATCTCGTGGCCACGAGTTAGCTATGTCGTGGCCACGAG
The DNA here is from genome assembly GCF_020536995.1 of Dreissena polymorpha. NCBI lineage: Eukaryota > Metazoa > Mollusca > Bivalvia > Myida > Dreissenidae > Dreissena > Dreissena polymorpha. The sequence goes on from NC_068357.1 coordinate 69,511,464, forward strand.
ATAGAAAAAAGAGGAGTGCAAAACTAAATAAAAGCGGCGTGCAATTAAAAAAAGAGCGGTGCAGTAAATAAAGGCAGAGTGCATAAAACAAAAGAGGAGAGAATTTTCGCTATCTCGAGATCCCGAGTTAGTCAGCAAATCAAATTTTGCGTAACATGTGTAAATATTCTGTACGCATATATATAGCTGGTCAAAGCAGGCAAGGCTCTGATATAACCAATACATACTACTATTAGTACTACTATTACTACTACTACTACTACTGCTGCTGTTGTTGTTGCTGCTGTTACTACTACTACTACTACTACTACTACTACTACTACTACTACTACTACTACTACTACTACTACTACTACTACTACTACTACTACTTTCACTACTACTACTGCTTCTACTACTACTACTACTACTACTTTTACTACTACTACTACAACTACTACAACTACCACTTCGACGACGACGACGACGGACGACGACGGACGACCAACTGACGACCGATGACCGACCGACGGACGATGGACGACGACCGACGGACGAACGAGGGACGACTGATGGACGACCAACGGACGACCGACGACCGACCGACGGACGATGGACGACGACCGAGGGACGACTGATGGACGACCAACGAACGACCGATGTTTGGACGAGGGACGACCGACGGACGACGCCGGATGGACGACCGACGGACAACCGACAGATCACGACCGGAAGACGACCGACGGACGACCGACGGACAGCCGACGGACGACCGACGGACGACCGACGGACGACCGACGGACCACGACCGGAGGACGGACGATGGAGGACCGACCAACGACCGACTGACGACCGAACGACGACCGACGGACGACGACGACGACTACTACTACTACTACGACGACGACTACTACTACTACTACTACTACTACTACTACTACTACTACTACTACTACTACTACTACTACTACTACTACTACTGCTACTTCTAGCAACAGCAGCAGTAGCAGTAGCAGTAGTAGTAGTAGGAGGAGGAGGAGCAGTAACAGCAGTAGCGATAGTAGTAATAGTAGTAGTGGTAGTAGTAGAAGTAGTAGTAGTAGTAGAAGTAGTAGTAGTAGTAGTAGTAGCTGCAGCAACAAGAACAGCAGCAGTAGTAATAGTAGTAATAGTAGCCTTGCTTTTGGGACGTTTTCATTGGCTGATTAATTTGAGGGAACAAGGTAGTATTTGATTGGCCACGAGTTAGCTAAGTCGGGATCTCGAGATCTCGAAATTATCTCCTCTTTTGTTTAATGCACCCTTCCTTTATTTACTGCACCGCTCTTTTTTTAATTGCTCTCCTCTTTTTTTTAGTTTTGCACTCCTCTTTTTTCTATCTCGTGGCCACGACATAGCTATCTCGAGATCCCGACTTAGCTAACTCGTGGCCACGAGATAGAAAAAAGAGGAGTGCAATTTAAAAAAAAAAGTGAATGTCACCTCTATGCCACGGTATTAACCAGCCATATTAGGTATCTAAGAAATTGTAACAAACATCACAAGTACAACTGCTACGCACTTTATTGTGTCTCTCGAAAAGTGAAACTGTATTGACGGTAACCAACCTCCGCGCATTAACGTGTAACTCCTCTACTCTCCCCCACCTCCCATAAGAAATATTTTCACGACCGTACAATCTTCTGCAATGTATTAGTCTATGTATATGTTAGTGTTAATGTGTCGTATGAATATATATCGTTGCGGGAAATTAAAATGGAATTAAATATTAACAATAATAAAAACGAGCATTTTGTATCTTCAAACATCTATTTTACCAGACCACATCTGACGTTGAATTTCGGCTATTGCCATAAGGAACACTGATTTTTAATTGTTTAACTTTATTTTACGAAATATTGTACGAAATTTTCGTTGATTTTGAGCGTTATAAAGGCTTTAAATTCTTGTTTTTTTTTCACTTGTTAGTCGCATAATCAACGCATGAAATGTGTGTTATAACATGCAACAATAGTTTAACCACACGTATATGTTCGTAAATGAAATTTATACTACTGGAAAAATGTCATATTATATTACCTCTCGTGGCCTAATGATATTTTAATATTTGATTATTACTCTCAGCGCTGCGTCATGCGGATATAGGTCTTATGGCGCTTTGGCTAGCGTAGCTCAAGTCCAGTATGCCCAATTGCGTAGTCTTTTCCGAGCTGCGCTGTCCGATATAAATAACGGAAGGTTTTGTGGTCTCATTAGGTATCTCCTGATCAGACTGCGAGATGCGCAGGTTGGGCTATAGCTACGCTGGCCGCATATGGCATAAGACCCATTTTCGCATGACGCGGGTCTTTTAAATCTCTTTGTTTCTTATAAATGGAACATCTAAGCACAATACTTTTCGATCGAAAATTGAAGTCTTACTGTGTTATTTATAGCAGACTGGCACATTTCGGTAGCCTATCAAGTCTTTTAAAACGATATCCGTACTGACTTACCGAGTAATACAAACATTTGTGGTTAGATAATAAAAAGATTTCTAAACTAAACAAAAGCATATATTGCGTTTGCAACAAAGCACAACCAACTTTAACAATAAAGATCATTGGCAAAAACAAAATATTAGAACAAACTTCATCAAAAAATACGTATCAAATTAGTGCTCACGGTCCACGGGGATGATACCTTTTAGAACGTCGGGTAAGCGGTGTATGGCTTGTATCACAAGGAACTGTCCCCGGCTGTTTATATTGTGCTTTCTGACGTCATTTTTGGAATAACGCTTCAGCTGCATTTGCTAAACTTAATAAATCTCGCACGCTTTGCGCCAGTATTGCGTTTCTAGTTGGCATGTTGTTGATTAAAACGTGTTTTATATTAGCTAATTAATATACCATCACATTTTGCAAATGTATACGGAACTTGATACATACGTTTGAAGAATAAATTCATGTTTATGGCACAGTTGTTTTATCCGTATTAATTTATTGCTATAGGCAATTAAGTCTTGACTTTCGTGGGTACTTCTTCCGTTGCTTTATGGTGATGAACGAAAAACATCATTTTCTCGAAGCTCACTCTTTGGCCTTTCGGCCTGACCTTTTATTCAAATACTCTTAGCTCTTCTCCTTCGCTGCTACACTGTCAGTCCAGTCGCATTTATGAGCCATGTCGTCTTTCTCGGATCCTCCACGTCCCCATATAACTTCTATTGGAGTGATGTGTCTTTAGGCCAGAGTGTGTTCCTCTCCTGCTCATGCCGCTTACACCTCTGGAGAACATGTCCTGTTGTTTTTCTTCTTCCTCACAAGGGCAGGATGGTGATGGTACCAACCTGTATATTAGATACGGATAGAGTTAAAATGTGTCAATTAAAAAGTAATTTTAAAATGATAACAAAAATAAACGCAAAGCATACAATCTTAAACGATGTAAACAATTCGAAGACCTTAAACGGAAAAAAAACAAGGAATTTTGGAGGTACTTTAAGTCGCAGAATACACCTTGTTACAATAGCAATACGTCGCTCAATGATTTTAAAAATCATTTTCAGCAAATGTTTTCAGACGAAAATCTTACCCTTAACGCTAATGCAGAAGAATTTAATTCGAACCATGACTTCGAAAATTTCGAAAATGTGTTAGGTGACCTTGATAACCAAATAACATATAACGAAGTAGTTAAAGCTATTGCCCTCTTAAAGAAATGTAAATCGCCTGGTTAAGGTAAATTGCTAAACGAATATTTTATAGAAGCCTGCGATATTTTGGCTGGTTATATAACAACGATTTTTAACATCATTTTAAATACAGGAAAATTCCCGTTAGCTTGGACAGAAGGGATTATAATCCCTATACAAAGAAGGGTGATAAATCCGATCCTAGTAATTATAGAGGCATCACCTTATTAAGTAACTTTGCAAAAGTGTTTACATGTAAACTCAATCAGCGAATATCGACATGGTGCGAAAACAATGATGTTATATCTGACGCGCAGTTCGGGTTTAGAAAAGGCAGGTCAACTATAGATGCAGTTTTCATACTCCATTCAAATATTGAAAAATATGTTAATATGAACAGACGATTGTATTGTTGTTTTATTGATATGAAACGTTGCTTTGATTCCATATATTTAAATGCATTATGGCTAAAGTTAATTACGTCGAATGTGGACGGCAAAATGTTGCGCAATATACGCAGTATGTACCAATCAGTCAAATGTTGTGTTAGACATCGCAACACATACTCCGAATATTTTAATATAGCAGTCGGGCTAAGGCAGGGGGAGATAAAATCGCCGATACTTTTTTCTCTTTTCGTAGACGATCTTGAAATGTTTTTACAAAATAGACATAATGCGGGAATAAATATACAAGACATATGTTTAATTCTACTTCTGTTTGCAGACAATATGGTTGTCATAGGTGAAACGCCGGAAGATATACAACAGTCTATCGACCGTTTATATGAATATTGTAATACCTAGGGTTTGCAAGTTAACATTACAAAAACTACAAATTATTGTTTTCCGCAAACGCGGAGCTATCAAACGTAATGAGCGGTGGGTATATGGTAACGAAAACATAGACATTGTAAACGATTTTATATATCTGGGTGTAACACGTAATTATACAGGGAACTTTAAGCTCAATACTAACACTCTGCGTGGTAAGGGTCTAAAGGCACTTATTATATTTCTATCAAACTTGAAAAACTATAGGTGTACACCTAAGGTAGCTTTACAGTTGTTTGATGCGTTTGATGCGTTTGTTTCTTCAATTATTACATACTCGTGCGAAGTATGGGGTTTTTCAAAGTGTAGCGAGTTGGGAAAATTGCACCTTAAATTCTGCAAAGCTGTTCTTGGTGTAAGGAAATCAACTTCAAATATAGGCGTTTACGGCGAACTTGGTAGACACCCGTTATATATTAACAGATATGTACGCATAGTAAAATATTGGTTTAAAATAACTAAAAGTGGAAAACATTATATTACGATCCATACTGGAAGAAGGTCAGGGACTTACTATGTAAATACGGATTTAATTATGTGTGGTCTAATAACTCACAAATAAATGAGGCAACTTTTTTTGTCTTTGTTGAAACAAAGAGTTATCGACGAATACCTACAAGAGTGGAAACGAGATATTGATGATAGTAGGGTACTCATTGTATATAAATCATTAAAAACAACCTTTTCTTTTGAATCATATCTCGAGACGATTTTGTCAAGAAATCTAAGAATGGCGATAACGAAAATACGCATATGTGCACATAACCTTAGAATTCAGACGGGTAGATATGATAGAATGGAAAGAAATATGCGACTCTGCCAATTATGTAACAGCAACGAAGTGGAAGAAGAATTCCACTTTCTGTTGAAATGCTCCAAATTTGTCCAAATCAGAGGAAAATACATTAAAACTTATTATAGAGTCAGACCTAGCATGTTCAAACTCACACAGTTATTAACCACACAAAGTAAAAGTGAAATGTTCAAGTTAGGCAAGTTCATATCAGAGGCACTAACTATTCGCCAAGTTTATACTCATAGTAATGTATAATTGTGTTATATGTATAACTGTAGTGTTATATGTATAACTGAAGACTGAATTCATTATGATACTTTATGCTATAAAGTGATAGGCTGCATTTAACCATGTTATGTAACTATTGTATGCTGATGTAGTTGTGGCATTAACATTAAGTATAAATAAAATTTGGTATACTGTGTACTACTAACATTTAACTGTGATTCAAATTGAATTATGTTTTGTTATTTAAAAAAATACTGATTAATTTTATTGATCATGTTGTGTAACTATTGTATGCTGATGGAGTTGTTGCATTAACATCAAGTATAAATACAATTCGGTATTCTGTGTAATACTAACATTTTACTGTGATTCAAATTGTATTATTTTTTGTTCTTTAAAAAGATATTGATTTATTTTATTGATCATGTTGTGTAACTATTGTATGCTGATGGAGTTGTTGCATTAACATCAAGTATAAATAAAATTCGGTATTCTGTGTACTGCTAACATTTTACTGTGATTCAAATTGTATTATTTTTTGTTCTTTAAAAAGATATTGATTTATGTTTTGATCATGTTGTGTAACTATTGTATGCTGATGGAGTTGTTGCATTAACATCAAGTATAAATACAATTCGGTATTCTGTGTACTACTAACATTTTACTGTGATTCAAATTGTATTATTTTTTGTTCTTTACATAGATATTGATTTATTTTATTGATACAACGACATCTTAAAGCAGTCCCATATATAGCTAGACACACTGTTATCATGTTTGTCTAAAATATCTGTAAAGTTCATCCATTACCAAATTATGATATTTCTGTAAGAAAAAACAACGACTTACTATATTAATGTATTTTGTATTATCATTTGGTTTAACACTAGAAACTGTAAAGTTTATGTGTAATTAAATTCTGTTCTGTTCTTTTCTTCTGTTCTATATTCTTTGCATGTGCGCTTTCAGTCTGTTGAACCCCTGTATTAGTCTTATCATCAAGACTTGTTTGTCCTGCTTAGAATGTGATATACGTCTTTTGTTTACTAGGCTTTATCAGAGTCTTGATGGTGGTGAACTTTTCCTGGTACAAATGAAGCTGATACTGAAATTTGACTGCTCTAACAACTGTCTCCCAACTCTTTCAGTCTTTCATTCTGATAAATAACTGTATTAATACACTGGCAGAAAGAAATGTATGTTCTGCTGCGTTCAAGAATCATAAAAGACAATGATATTCGGTTTTATATATGTCGCGGTGCGTCTTAAAGTCGTTGGCTTATTATTTTGTTCATTTTTTTTCAACAATTTTTATACTTCTAAAACATTGTTGCTTTCATTATTTTTCAAATTGTATGTATCTCAAAATTCGTTGGTTTCCTTACATTTGTTCGTTGTTGCTTATTTACATTAAATTGGCAACCACCTGTTATTCGCAGACAACACATGACAACAGGGTGGTCTTGTCTTTGATTTGCAGCATGCAAATGTTTGCTGCAGTTAAATGACGTTTTGAGTAGGGGATATTCACTATTCTTTGCTTTATTTAGAGATCACATTTGACCTTAAATCATAAACAATAATTTCATTACAATTATGTCAACATCATCTTGTTTTATATGTTACCATGTTTTTTACGTGCATGTATTATATAAAATTATTATTGAAATGAAATATAAATTAAGATACATTGAACAAAATTAATCAGGTGCGACATATGTTTTATTAATTAAACAAAACAATATTATATTAAATTGGTCGAATACACTACACACTAATTAACTAGGGTAGGCATTTGTTTTATTAAATAAATATTTTAAACAAATGGATCGGATTCATTGCAATCTAATTAATCAGATGCGCTATTTTATGTGGGAAACGCCTCCAGATTCATGTCAAGAAGATTTGTTAACATTTTATTTTTTTTTTACTTTTGACCTACTTTTCTTGAAAGCTTTGACCAATGAACACTACACTATGCCATAAACATGGCTGTTTTGCCAATTCAACAACAGTATCGAAAGAAATACGGATAGGATTTACTATGAGTAAAGACGGTTTCCGTTTTTATTGTACAATTTCAATTTTTATATTCTGATGTTTTGAATTATGACAAATGAAAATCAATGTATGTGTAAATAAAAATGCAAATCCAAGTCTTTCAAATTTTCTCATTTTATAAAATTTAATCGGAAACGACACTTTTTCCGAGTTGACAACTAAAGATGTTTTCTACAGTAATTTGGGAAGGTAAATAAAGTGTAACACCATTATCCTCTGATAATCTTAACCAGTTTAAAAATAAATACATATACTAGCTATGGCAAATAGATTTGACATCGGCTATACGTCAATGCGTTAAATCAGTACTACAAAAAATGCACCACCTGCCTGAAAACGTCTGGAAAATCCTATGGAACGCCGGATCCGCCCCCACTTCCAAAGATGAGAGTTCATGATGCACCACTCTTCACAGTGACAGGTGAAGACTTCACTGGAGCCCTTTACGTAAAAGAGAAATCCGGATGTGTTTGTTCACGTGCGCTTGTACACGCGCTGTACATCTTGAAGTGGTTCCGAACCTGTCCGAAGAATCTTTCCTCAACGCATTCCGAAGGTTTTGCAGCCTGAAATCGTTACGAACAACAATGATTTCTGACAATGCGACTACGTATTTGGCAGCAGCTTCTCATGTGAAGAGATTGTTCAAGTCCCCCTCCCTACAAGAAACGCTACGTAACCAGGGCACAGAATGGAGATTTATACCGAAACGAGCACCGTGGTATGGCGGATAGTGGGAAAGATTGATTGGCCTAACCAAAACTTCCATGAAGAAGCCACTTGGACGTGCTTAAGTAAGTCTTGAATCACTACAAACTATCGTAACGGAAATTGAGGCTACGATTAATGATAGACCAATAACCCATGTATTGACCAGAATTGACGATCCAAAGCCCCTGACCCCGGCGCATTTTTTTATACGGCCGGAGAGTGACGAGCCTTCCATATCCCGACAACCCTGACGATTCTACGATGATCCCAAACCCAGACCATTCCCAGATCAACAAAAGAGCTAAGTTACAAGCTCACATCATGGAGTTGGATAGCTTGCTATATTATATATGACAAACTTCAGATGTGCAAGCTATATTGTCACTTCACATTTTCAGCGAAGCTACTATTAAATATATGATAAGCCGCATATTTTCCAAGAAAAGTATGCGATATGGTCGAAATTTGGTATAATTATGTATTGCACACGTTTCTGACATTTCTGTCAGATGCTCTTATTTTACACTCAGATACTCAGCTGATCAATGTTTGAGGCTATAAAAATCAACGGGCGGTATATGAATTGTCCAACATTTTGTCAAATAAAGCATACGAATGGGTCGTGTTTTCACTTGCTTGCACGCACAAAGTAACCCCGAGTATGCTTTTTTTTACTTGTAAAGCAAAAAACAGCTCTAGTTAGACAGGACGCGTTACAGTAGATCTAAACACTGTTACATAATTACTTAAGTAAAGTACTTTTCCTGTTCTCCAACAGAATGTGGTTTCCTAAACACTGTTACATAATTACTTTAGTAAAGTACTTTTCCTGTTCTCCAACGGAATGTGGTTTCCTAAATACTGTTACATAATTACTTTAGTAAAGTACTTTTCCTGTTCTCCAACGGAATGTGGTTTCCTAAACACTGTTACATAATTACTTTAGTAAAGTACTTTTCCTGTTCTCCAACGGAATGTGGTTTCTAATTTAAAAAAATACTAATGCGAGTCGTGGTATCCTAAAGAATTTATATATGATTGTTACCTATGAGCTACCTGCTGTGATGGTGTTGGTGTTGTCTTTCTATACATACTTATTTACATTTCTATTTCTAGGTTGTTTGATTTTTGTTCTCAACAACTTATGCAATTATAGTTAACTATCACAATATAACCTGACTGCAACTTTCAGTAGTTCTTTCCTAAGTCTCTGATCTGCAAAATCAGTTCTCTTATGGTATCTTATAGACATCCAATTTTTAACTTTAAAGTATTTAAGAGGTAATTTTTTAACTTCAAGTTTTTCTCTCTTAGAATTCTGTAGATATGATCTTAATACAATTTTAATTCAGCATTGTAAATATGAGTGTAGCTCTTTTTCTCTAGTAATACTTTTAATAATGAAACTGTACCTTAAAATGAGTTAATATAATGCAATAATATTTTAATGCTTTTTCTCTTAACAGGTCATTTGTTTGTTTTTACTTACCGGATAATCTATTATGTCGAAAACAGGCTTATAGCCTATGTAAATTGTATATTGCAATCGGCTATAAATAAAGATTATCTTATCTTATCTCATCTTATTGAAAAAAAAATTCTAAGTTTTGATGCAGTCGGGGTACAGGCACCAAACAAACACTTTGAAAAAAAGAATGCTGTCTTGCCATGAAAACATATTGTCCGTTTGAAACTCGATTTCCTCGCGGAAAGCAAAACATATCACTATAATAATCGCATGTTCGCTAATTTTACCCGAGGTATACTTAAGCTTACGGTAAACATGAGTGGTTCGAAAGGTTTGCTTGCAAGATCAAACTAATCATGCACGTGAAATTAGACCACCGTTACTTAAAGATAACAGTGCACCTGTGTGACCTGTATTGTCCTAGGAGAGACTAAATTGTGCACACTTTCCTCAGGTATTGTGATAAAGTTTATGTCTTGCCTGTTTTAGTTTGAATACAGTCTAGCCTATCTGTGCTTGGTTGTAGACTGTTCCTCAACCAACACCATCAGCATGGATGCCGCCGTCTTAGAATGTTTCGCCCCCTTTAATTCCATGAACATTTTGATAGCGGTGGGCCCATAGTAGTGGTGATCAGTCACTGTGTGTTGGTTGCTTGCCTCCAACTCTTCTCCTCTCGACTCAGCCACAGCCAGTCACGGGAAATAGCCAAGTACGCCAGCCTTGTTGCTTGCGCAGATCCATGAGTTCTGTGTACTTTGCCTTCTTCCGCTCGTAGGCCTCTTCACATCTTGCCTAGTATGATACTCTCAGCTCGTTGGATTAACTCGTCCGGAGAGTCCCTCAAGGTCAACACAAGTCTTGCTTTTGCTGTCTTAAGCTCTTCTACCAGTGACGATAGCGGGAGCTGATAGGGTTAACATGTCAACGGGAAGAAATAAGTAGACACGTCTGTGTCACTTTTTTGTTTCACTGTTCAAGCTTGTGTTTTGCATGATATCTAGTGACTTTGTTATTAAGAGTACAGTATGTTCAAATCGAAATAAAAGGCAATCAGAACTCATCTCAGGGACGCATACATGTTTCCTATGGAATTCCGCAATTAAAACAAAATGATAAATTTCCATTGTTTCCCTTTCAATTCAGAGAGGAATCAAATTATTATATTTACAAAAACGATGTAATTGTATGAAAGGAGAAATCTGGTGTGAGTGAACCAGAAATATTACAATGACAACTTGTTTTAAATTCAAAGTTAAATATTATCTAGTTATACAAAATCACCTACTATATACAATTATATAAAATCACACACAAACATATCCGTCCATGTTGCTTTTTAAAGTTGAACTAAATTAACGTGCAGATATCATCAAACATTTTAAGGTATAAATATCGCTCATAAGTATCACTGATAAAATGTTTGATAAATACATATGGATTTTTACTTAATCTAATTGAAATTGCAAAAAACATATAAAAATAGCGGTATCTGACTGAAGCGAAAATGTAAATGATCTCCATCACATGTAAATTTGCGTATGCAATTAATTGTATCAATGTCATGCATTTATTTTCCCGGGATATGATAGCTGATATGACATCGAAGTTAATTATACTTTTTAATTCGTTAAACAGCAATAGAAGGTGGTTAATTGAAGCAAGAAAGTTATTTCAATAAAAGAAATGCATATTGCCTATTGAACTTCAAGTAGCAGTACATGTATTCATGTTACAAATCAAAATGGAGGTCAAAAATTTGTAATACGAATAGAAATATGTAATGCCAAATTCGTGTTTGTATGTTTATTCGATCTTTCTTCTGCAAACATCTATAACAGCAAGGCAAGGGGAGTGGCATAATACATGTACAAACTCAGGAATACATAAATAATTGATTGATGAAACGTTTCAGAACATAAACAAATAAAGGGAAGTTTCAAATCATGATTTAAAGTTGTTACTTTCTGATTTCAAAATTTTGAAATAAAAAGTTTCATCACTTTTACGCCGACCTGTTTCTATCCTTAAGGTCTATAAAAACGCACGCCTTGGATAGGTGCTGTTTTTCATCTTAAATATTTATTGTATAATTATTTCTGTGCATAACGCTTGAAATAATTTATTACCGTCATTTAGAAATTATCCCACAATAAAGACCGTGCTCCAAAAATACAAAGTAACACTTTTGGCTACTTATGATGAGATAGCAACTGTAACGTGAATGACATCAGGTCCAACAAGTTTATATACGGACTCATGTGAGGTCCAGTGGCAAACATATTTATCTGTGACGGACGCAAGTTGTTGGCACTGTCGTTTCTGAAGATTCTCGTGTTGACTTTATTAAAGTTGACAAAAAATTCGATTTGCTGTTTCCGATACTACAGTTTGTCTCATATGCAAAACTATTATACCAAAATGAACTTAAAATGGACTTTTAAAACCCATGCCTATGTTATATGGGATTTTGTACAAAGAAACGAAAATTCGAAAGATTCCACCAAGAGTGTTCCATACGTACATTATAGAACTTAAACTTTACCGCTGGAAATGTTTGCAAATGTTGAAATGTATATGCACACTAAAGTCTTGTCCGTTAAAGCAACTCATGCATGTGTAAATAAAAACGCACAATTTTCACCACAATGTGATCAACGTACCAAATACGCTTAACAATGGCATTCTCAGAATCACATTCACTGGAAGCTTTCTACGAAAAGTAAGTGCCAACCACTGGCGGTTCTAATAGACGCATATCCTTGTCATTGGGCCTCACAGTTAAAATGTAATACATGCGATTCATGTTTACAACTGCAATCTTATCTCAAGTAGCAAAAAGTGTTACTTTCCTTTTTTGGAGCATTGCCTTTATCATGCGACATTTCATTATTACCGACTCAATTTTAGATAAGTTTGTGTCTAAATGTCAACAATGAATATGTTATTTAGAATGTGTATGGATATTATCATAATATAAAGTGTTTCGTTGATAAAATACGCTTATTCGAAGTGTGCATTTTCATAGTTCTTAAGTATATGTCCTAAACAATTTCGTTACATTTTTCTTGTTGCGGACTGTTAGCCAACTCCTTCAGGCAGAATTGCCACTTCCTCCATCCTCCAAGATTATACCCATACACAAAAAAAACGTTATACATTCTGTAATACGTGATGTTGTCACTGTAATGATAGTTGTGGGTTTCTATATCTGGACGTTTAGTTTCAGCTGCCCATCGACGTTGTATTTGGTATTTGCATCGTTGGTTTGTGGATTGTACTTGCTGAAGCACATACGTTGCCTGAACGTGATTTGCATCGTTTCCCTCGGAACCCGGTCGGTCGCAGAACCAGTTAGCGTGCATAACAATGATGTTACAATTCCAATTATCGGGTGTCGCAACAAAGACACTGCAACCCGTTAGCAAAGCCGTTACAAACATAGCACTACGTTGAGAAAAGTACGGTATAAATGTGTACGAGATAGTATACTGAGCGTCAATAGGTAACAGAACAGTATTGACTTGGGTACGTAACCAACGGATCAACGAATTCGAGGATTTCGGAACAAGTCGTAAGGTCTTCCGGTATTGGCCTCTTTCTTCGACAAGAGTGCATTCCGTTGGTTCCCAACAGTCAAGAATCCAAGTTTGGTTGTTTTCGTACAACCCCTTACGGCGTACAAATTGCTCTATACTCTTTCGACATCCTTCATGTTTTACGCTATCACCCTCTAACTCAAATGTATTCGTTCCCCTCAGCACCTGTAGGAAATTGTTAACTGTGTTGCCGTTATCACCACCGATAAATCCACTTGAAGCTAGAAGAACAAAAATACAATATTGACAAACCAATCCATACAAACGGGTCGTGCTATGGTTCTGAATGTGGGTACAGTTTTATGCTTGAATGTCAAATACTCTCTATAGACTGGCTGGATAAAATTTAAGTGAATGAAATAAGGAAAGATTCTTTGAACTCTTATTTGTTTTTTGGTCAAACGTTGGAGTTTTTGAACATACGTGTGCTAAATAGTGTGTATAATGTCTTTTGTCTGTAGTGCGCATGATGGTCTCTATTTGGCCCGGGTCATGATATATAGCAAACTAAGACTTATTCTTTGAAGCCTAAACAGAAAAAAACAGTCAGGAGTATCCGAAGTAGAGTGCAGTTGCTCGCATGATTATTCATAACACTTAGCTGTATGCTTCGGAAAATGTGCTTGACCTTATTAGTTAAAACTGTTTTAATAGTTATAACATACAAAGACAAAACAATGTAGCGTTATATAGCATGGTCTGCAATTATAAAAAAACGTAGCCAGGAACATATATCCGGTTGAACAAATATGAATGAGGCAGACAGGCTTTGTATAAACCGTGCATCAGCTAGTTCTGCGTTTCAAACTGGGCTTGCCCAACCGTGGTAGTAAGTATCGATGCTGACCTGTATAAACTATCATGGTAATAACACACAGCCTTTGTATACACCATTCATCAGATCAAAGGGATCAAGGTGTATTTCGATCATGTTCAGAAGTTTTCTTAAAATTACCTTACCTCGATTATCTGCACAAACTGATGCACCGACTGCAGCGAGAAGCCCTAGATGTATCACCAGAGACAACCCTGAAAATCAGACCATTCTTTAGAAAAGAAATGACGCTTTGAATATGTGAAAATGACTATTAAGCGCTTGAGCAATTTTGATTTAAGTTAATGATTTTGCATAATGGCATCGGGATGTATGTGTTCTCGTACTGCACATGTAAAAACAACTCATGAATGCGTTGTTCATTCGTCATAAAAAGTTTTATATTATTGCTGTGATACAGCATGTCGCCTTGATACAAGTGATCAAAGAAGATACTTTCCAGAAGAACAGTGCTAGGCTTATTGAAAATGATCCCAAAAATAGTACGTATATACTGGTATCGGAACTATGTAATCTTAAGTTTTTGCTAATTAAATATAGCGTAGATAGCCAGCGACGTCGTGCTAAATTAGCGTCAACGTTACGTCGTTCCTGGGGCCATGTTGATTTTGGTATGTCTATGCGAATAGATGCTCGATCTTAACCATTAGGTTCAGTGACACATTATTTTGAAAAAAACATAATTTCCTTGCACCAATATACGATCTAATAGTTTCAAAAATTATTGAATGGCTTCAAAGATGCTGAATAGTTAGTTTAAAAACCAGTAATGTAGGTAAGACATGGAAATGGGACTTTTTTCATTAAGACAGTTAAGCGATGGAAGGATTTCACATGTTTCCACAGAAACAGACGCTTCCAGAGATTAAGAAAAAAAAGTGTAAAATAACATCCGAAGTGAATAAAATGCTGTTTTGTGTTAACTACATTCAATTTAAGTTACCAGCTTTTTATTTCTTTTAACTTTATTTGGGAAATTACTAAAGGGTAAGCTTTTATATTGAGTAACATACATTTAACACCCTATTGGTCATTAAATATAGAATAGGCTTGTTTCGGAACAAAATTATTTTTATCTACAAAGTTCATGTTCGTTCACCGAGGCCAAACAAAATAAATGCTGTGTTTCGAGCAACCCGACCCTACCTAGCAGAAACCCGCCGACCCTTAAGTTTTTAAAGCCGAATTTTCCGTGAAATTTTAAGTCGTTAGCGCTTTATTTTCAGGGGAGGTAATTACGTATAAACGCATATGGCGTTCGGTAACATTGTCGAAAATGTCGCCAATTTTACGTGGTTTTCAAACCAAAACTGCGAACACAAAGACATATGCGAATGGTTCGAGTATTTGATGTAACGACTTCTTTCAATAAGTTACAAAGGCATCTCCGATGCCAGGAGCAAACATTGTCATAAGTGTGGGATGTGACTGACGTTTTTAAGACAGGTCCGATTGAAAATGCTATGTTGCCGATCCGAATGTTCGGTAAATAATAAAAGAGCAAACATTTATTTATTTCAAAGAATTAAAATCTGAAAATAAAAGAAAGCTTAAAAGAAATATAAGCAATGAACATTACGTCGTATTTTTGTAAGCATTCAAAAAATGTTCCTGCGAATGCGCAGCTAAAACTTCAGAGTAAATATCTCGATAGTTTTTACAGTTAAACGAATACACGTTCTGCAACTCAGATCGTTGTAATTGGGGTATAAACAGTTAGTTACCCCATACAATTTACGCATAATAATGCATATTCGTTGATTTATAAATCCTTGTGACTAGTTTATTGACTTTTGTAGTAAAATTATAATTTGTCACATAATTTCGCGACCGATACATTGTCAATGAAACTTTCGTAATACCGAGAATTGCTTAGCGCTTTTTAATCTTAGTCTGTTTAATTATGTTATCGATATTCAGCATGTGTTCTGTTGTTTAAGGTACTTCATTGATTCCATGCAATTATAAATGTGATTTTTTGTAAAAATTACTAACATTGATTAAGTATCAGCAATGCGTTTTTTCTGAATGTGGGGAAAACGTCCGGCCTTCAATTTTTGGGAGAAAATATACACAAAAAGAAGAAAGCGGGGATTTTGTCCAAGGTTAAATTAAAATTTTGGGAAATTTGCACTATTTTAGAGAAATTGATTTGGGGGAAAAGGCCTTTCCCTTGGGGAAAAGGGCCCCTGCTAGAAAACAAAACACCTCATCAGTATCTGACAACGTTTGTTTACACAGCAATTTGCATACCAGTATACAATAAACGAATTTTAAATTTCGAAATTGATTTGTTTTTAACTAATTAATTTTGATATAAAATACTTAACGTGTGTTGTGATTTGTTAGTGTTCAATGTTGTGTTGCTTATTATCCATTTATGATTACAGTTTTCCAATTATCATTATGTCAACAAATTTGAGTCAGTGACGTGATGTTTTGGTCCTATGAATCCCAGTCCAGTCCTGCAAGCTTTTTAAGTCCACAGGACCGAATGTCCTGTAGACTAAAAATACTTTTGGGAATGTCTGCACGAGGATGGAATCGTGAAAGTAGCAGTTTCAAACATGACGGTTTGTAAAACGGACAGGATGAATTTTAATGGGTGGGGTAATTCTGCAAATTATTAAAAATACGTGACTATTAAATTATTCAAATGTTTTGTTATTTGTTATAGTATTTATATGGGAAAATTCGTTGTAACTTATTTTTTTAAACGAATTTGTAACTTCTTTATATGAACATTGAAGTATTTTAAATGTATTTTTTTAAATCTGACACAGGAAAATGCCCCAGAGAAAAATTGAAACCACACTAAAAGATAGCATTTGCAGTTTAATGTACATCATAAATGACTTGATGACCTAACTTCTACATGTATGTAATAACTTTTCTCTCTGAAAAAGATAAGTGTTTGATATCTACAATTTTATGAAGGTGAACATTTGAGTATTTTGATCAGACACAATTTATGTGAAATCAATCTCCCTCGGCAGTTCAAAAATATTATTGCAAGCATCGAAGAGGAAGAGTTACAGTAAACTATAATACGTATTAAATTAATCAAATATTGAATAATTGATGTATTATAAATATATAAAATAACATGTAGGGCTTTCCATTTTTTATGCACATGTATATTTTTAAGTAAAATGTTAATATTTGTGACTACTTCAGAATTGTTTTTTTCGAATGGTATTGAATGTATAACATACATTGAAAAAAATACGAATGACAAACTGATTTTATTTTCAACAATTATTTACAATTTACACCTAAGAATGAAACAAATGTTTAATACAATAAATGTTTGTACTTGAAATTATTTTGAAATAAAGTAATATTAGTATCATAGGTTGTTATGGATGCAAAGAAGTAGGCAGTAGGAACACCGTTGCAATACCTAGATTCTTGGGGTAAAAAAACAACAAATAAAAAACAACAGAAAAACATAGTATTGGCCTGAACATAGTATTGAATGATGTTGGATTCATTTCTGTGCACTGCGCGAACATTTATGTTGCCAATGATCAAAAACTAATGTCCGTGCAGTGAACGAACATAAATTTTGTAGATAAAAATGATTTTTGTTCCAAAACAACCCTATTCTATATTTTATGACAAATTCTAGATTTAAATAATAGGGTGTTATTTGGTCTTTAATACTCACTGAATCTATTAAAGATATAAAACACAGACTAGCACCTGAGGAGATATATAACGATATTTTTGTTTATGTTTGGGTTCATAATTTACGAAAACAATAATCATGATCAACAAAAAGAGGATCAAGCTTAAGTACACTTGACAAAGGAAAACATCTTGACCACACAACCACTGGCGGAAGTTACTTCACTCCTACAGTATTATTAGAATAGCAAGCTTATGAGTAAACATATTAATTATGAAATGTTTTAAAAAAAGGCCCATATAATTGTAAAACTTGCGACACAAAACAGAAAAATAACATACATGTTTTCTTGAATATCACATATCAATTATCACTTTTTTGAAGCAGAAAACAACAACAAAAAACAATGATACGCCAAGATACAATTCACTTATTTTGTAAACGAAAAAAATTTATATAGAAGAACTTAACAGTACTGTATTCTACATTTCACGTTTGACCTGTTAACAGTAATTGGATAGATAAGCCATCCGATTTCCGTTTTGAATCTAGCTGAGAAATTATTATTTTATTGACGATGGCACCGTTTGAAAATGCCGAACATTCAAACGTGAAACATTTCAGGAGAGCGAAGAAAACTGTTTAAAAGTAAAAGTGAGCACCCATTTTAAAATCCCATTTGCACAAATCTACTGTGACATAGATGTATTTGATGCAGAACTTGTGTACAACTGGGCCCTTTGGAATCGTAAATTTCTGCATGTCCGGGTTGTTTTTTTTAGAGATTTTTGCATGTCCGGCTTTATTTTATGATAAAATTGATGTTATTTGGTCATTTTAATGCTGTATGTTGACATTTTTATGATAATAAACAATTCCCATCATTTCACGTCAAAATTATGTTAGAATCATCAACTTTTGAAAATTAAGGTTCGGCAGTTTTGAAAGAAAAAAATATCAAAGTTGTAAAAAGTGCATGTTCGGCATTTGTTTAGGCTGTCAGGTGGTATTAAAGCCCTTTCCCATTGGCTGTTTTGCCTGTAATTTTCAGGGATTGTGCGGGGCATATTAATGTATAGGTTCGGCAAAAAAGGTGAAAATCGCACAAAGTGCATGTTCGGCATTTTCAAACGGTTCCATCGATAAATATTTCAGTATTTGTATAAAATCGAACATTGATATAGACGCTAAGATAGCAACATGTACACGCATACGTTCATGTGAGTTTTTAATCGAAATGTTAAAGACTATGCGCAAGAAAATGCACATCAAAAACACAAACGAGTGATAAAAATTCCTCTTGTTTTCATTATGTACATTGCAGTATATCATGCCGGTATATTTGAATATATTTATATTTTAGTTAATACGTATACAAAGTTAATCCATATAGACATGTAAATACCTGGTTTGTTATTTGCTGCCATTTTAAAACAATTTACCACAAGAAGAAAACAAATGTCGGCTAATTAAGCCAACTAAACACTAAGTAAGTCTTTAAGATGGATATAAATACGTCGTCTTTAGTAACAAGTGACTTTAACTTCCGGTTTCAAATCGAAAAGGCATGCACATATGCGGTGTTAATTTATGACAACACTTAAAATAAGTAAACAGGCTTGCCAAGTTTGGGGCAAAACATGCCACAATAAGAGAGCTGGTTTTGTCCACGGCCGTCTTACTATATTTTATAATACTATATTTAGAATATGCTATGGTCAGCTATGGTCACGTGACGGCTTCGAAAATTCTAGAAATCTGAAGAGTACTGCTAACACAGCAGCTACTTGTTCACAATACGTGTGATATACAATGTAGTTTAAAGTTGTTCATGTTTTGAGCAGCTGGTTTGGTCCAGGGCCGTCTTACTATATTTAGAATACTATATTTAGAATATGCTATGGTCCGCAACGGTCACGTGCCGGCTTCAAATACTTCAAATACTCTCTTTTATAGAAGGAAAGAAAGTAATAAAGTTAAGTCCCTTTACGATTTTTTAAAGAGTTCGAAAATTCTAGAAATCTAAAAGGTATTGCTTACACAGCAGCTTCTTGTTCACGGTACGTGTGATATAGTTCAAAGTTGTTCATTTAGAGCGTCATAGAATTTCATTTCAAGTTGCATTAGCTGTTATATCTTTCGTATCCAAACAGACAAGTCAACGTGCTCGATCACAATGTCTACCCTCGATGGATCGCTACTTTGTCGGGTGTGTGAAGCTGGCAGTACCCTGTCCAATGTACATTCCTAACCTTAACCCTAACCAATGGACATTGGACAGGGGACAGTGGACTGCCAGCTTCACACACTTTACTTTGTCAGCATCATAGCGCTTTTCCGCTCTAGTGGTGGTTGTAACTGCTGCAGAGGTCTTTTTCAGAGCTCATGTAGTCATTTACCTCTCATTTTCGATTCCATCAGATTTCTATGTGACAATTCTTTCTTGGGTCTGCCTTGCTGGAAGATTCTTTCGAAAAGGATTATGACGACAAACGACCATGGCGTCACAATATCGAAGCATCTTCGGCAGTTTCCGTAACCACTTTAACTATTTGCAGTTAAGGGGAAATAATACGCCATTTAGCGTCATTAAATGTCATTAAATGTAACAAGACTGTCAGAGACAGAAAAGGGCAAGTGTATGACGGTAATACTTGGACCTAAGACTTCTAGGATTCGCTTGAATGCACCGTGATAGATACAATCACACATGGGCGTGATTCACTAAAACTTAACCCATATTATCCCTTCTACTTTCTAGACAACATAGAAACCGTTTTGAGCACGGCCCACTTTAATCGTTCAACACACGGACGAGACGTCACTTACTTGTCAGTTAATCATTTTGAAATTGAAATTGTTTGGTTTTACGGAACATCGGCACAATTTAGGTCATATTGCGCCCAACAAGAACTATGCTTTTGGCTAACCTCGGGTGTTCAGAATTTAAAAGAAGCATTCGGGGTCAAAATCACCTAAGGGACGAGTCATTAATAATCAGTTGGGGTGGGGGGGAGGTCGGATACATTTTATCAAAATCAGCTCAAAAAATTCCGACCCCCTTGACAAAAAAAAAATATCACGACCCCCCCCCTATTATATGGTGAAACAAGATGTGTTCCAAAAATACTTATGCCCCCCTAGAGGCCCTTTTGTTTGATTGCTACACTAAAACCGAATATAAGACTGTTTCAAACGGTGACCTTGATCTTTGACCTGGGTGACCTTTTCTATAGTGACCTCAAAGTAGGCCAAGGATGTAGATTTCGTTGAGGTGCATGGACATATGAAGTGCGAAGAACATAGGTCCAGTTCTTTTAATTTTATGAGTAATGTTAAGTTTTGAATAAACAGGCCACAGTGACCTTGACCTTTGACCTAGTGACCTCAAAGTAGGTCAATGTTGTAGATCTCATTGAGGTGCATGTACATATGAAGTTTAAATAACCGAGGCCCAACAGTTATCATTTTATGAGCAAGGTTAAGTCTTGAATGAAAAGGTCACACTGACCTTGACCTTTGACCTAGTGATCTAAAAATTAGGTCAATATTGAAGATCTAATTGAGTTCCATGCACATATGAAGTTTGAAGAACCTAGGCCCAACCGTTTTCATTTTATGAGCAAAGTTAAGTTTTGAATAAAAAGTTCACGTTGACATTGACCTTTGTCCTAGTGATCTCAAAGTAGTTCAATGATGTAGATCTCATTGAGTTGCATACACATGTGAAGTTTAAAGGAGCTAGGTCAAGCCGTTTTAATTTCATGAGCAATGTTAAAGTTTTTGTTAAAGTTTGAATTAAAAGGTCACGGTGACCTTGACCTTTGGCCTAGTGACCTCAAAAAGGTCAATGTTGTGGATCTTATTGAGGTGCATGTACATATGAAGTTAAAAGAACTTAGGCCCAGCCGTTTTCATTTTATGAGCAAAGTTAAGTTTTGAATAAAAAGGTCACGGTGACCTTGGCTTTCGACCCAGTGACCTTAAAAATAGGTCAATGTTGTAGATCTCATTGAGGTGCATGTGCATGTGAAGTTTGAAGAACTTGGGACCTTTCGATCTCAAGCCGAACGCTCTACCGTTGGACCAGCTCACTACAATTGCAATATAGATTAAAAAGCAACTGAAATGACTTAATGAGCACACTAAGACAGAAAACTATTTCTTCATAATCACTCTTAAATGCAAAATAAAGACAAAATAAAAATTATGTATCTAATAAATTTACTTTTTGAGATACTGTACTTCTTACGAAACATTTATCTATATCAGCTTATGCTAAAATAAAAAATGTTATCCATAACATACTTTATCCGTCAAGTTTCAATAAGCAAATTGTGTCATTGCCTTCAACATCTCTATTACAAACATGGTAAACATATTTAACCCATTTTGCCTAGCGTCTACAAAAAGGCCTTGGCAAACAGCGTATACACAGATAATGCGGCGTCTCATCAGGGTCTACACTGTTTGCTTAAAGGAATTTCCGTAAGAAATATTCTAAAAATAGAAATAAATATAACAGACATCCCTAATTTTGGAAATGAATTGATCCACTTTAGAAAGATGGCATGGTCCACCAGGCATAAATGGGTTTTAAACTTTACGTGAATACAAACAGTCTTTAACCTTGTTCAATTTGTCAAATCAACAAATGACGTTAAAATATCTCAAAATAAATAAACAGTGTCATAGAGTTTCATTTTTTCTATCTACACGTTCACAGAATAAAAATAAAACCATTTGGAAAATGAATATGCAACAACAGACATTGACATGCAACACGCATGTTTATTAAAGGGTTCATATAGGAGTGTAATATAGTTTTTAAGAGACTCGAATGTTTAATTTTTGTGCATGCATAACAGCTTCAGTAATTTGAATTCACAAATAGCATTAAAAAGTACCGTGTATATTAAGTGGCAGTTGTTTTATTATCACTAGGCGGATGGTCCACGGCCGTCAAAAACTCCTAACAAGAAAATTGCACGTGATACCTACAGACTGTGTTAAAATAGACGCCATTGTCACTGAATGGTTTGTAAGTTTTAACTTTATTGATTCAATGAATTCATTTACAATCTGTATTTCTTGTTGATATGTAAGCAGGAAAATTCAAGTTCATGCTACAGAGACATTTTTTTTTAAATTAAGAAATCTGATTATGCTATATTTTGGGTATGAAGCGTTATTATTTTCGATTGACCTACTTCGACTGACCTACTTAGGCTAGGTCGATCTCTACAGTACCTTTTACTCAAACTAAATGAAATAAACACTGCTGGTGTACCCTCGTATGGTTAGCAACGATTGTATTTTAAAGACCGGGATTTCTTTAACAGAGTATTGTATTGATATATTCATTTGTCAATGTTTCTCTTTTTTCATGTTTCGCCCTGTAGCCTTTCGTCCCTACAGGCTACATGTAATGTAACGACTCGCTCCTTAAACGACTCGCCCCATAACGACTCGACCCATGTTTGATAACGATTCGCCCCACATATATAACAACTATATAAGGACTCGCCCTATCAAAAGAAAATGTTATTTTATATATGGTTATATAAATTAAATCAATTCAGAATATGAATTTAAGGTTCGGTATAGTTTGATAACCATCGGGATTCGGCTTAACACCATTATCTGTCCTAAATTTTACTAAAATATATATTCATTATTGAAATTCTAGACACAATGTTAAGATCGAGGTATTCATCGTAAAGAAAAAAATATGTGGATGATGCATAAAAA
Source organism: Dreissena polymorpha (assembly GCF_020536995.1). Taxonomy (NCBI): domain Eukaryota; kingdom Metazoa; phylum Mollusca; class Bivalvia; order Myida; family Dreissenidae; genus Dreissena; species Dreissena polymorpha. The sequence continues at coordinate 69,535,032 of NC_068357.1, forward strand.
TATGGCATTGTGCATACAGTCAATTCTTGAGAATGAATATTTACAATTAATTTATTATTGGTGCGGTGCTTCTATAAAAATCTTATCTTTTAGAAATATCTTTTTGCATATTTTGAATATGCGTATCAAAACGTTCTTAAATATTCAATAAAAGTTACTATGTGTCTGTGTTCCACTTTGAATCTATTTTAACACCCTTAATTGAAGGGCATTTAATTAGTCTTTTTGTGTTGTTCACACAAACTTTACTTAAAAATGATAATTAGACGGCGGATCTTTTAATTTGAAGATGTGAACAATTAACAGGGCTTTAGATAACTTTTGGGGTATATTGGGTAATCACCCGCTGTTTTTGACAACAATAGAGATTTTTGTATAAATTAAATTCAATAGAGTTTTAGCAAAAATGTTCACCCCCTACTTTTGAGCTCAATTGGGGTTTTCACCCCCGTTTTTTTAAAAACTAAATTGGGTAATTTAGGGATAACATATATAATATAATAAAAATCTACTAAGGTTTCTATATTATTTATACAAATGGGATTCAAAACGTACCTGTACATAACAACAAACAATTACTGAATTTTTGATCAATTTCTTTTTAAGAAACTAAGTTATCTCCCTTCGTGGGCGAAGTTAACACACAGGAACTGCTGAAATTTATTTTTTACTAGTACGTTTTAGTACTGAGTTTGTGATTTTACGTCTGACCGGGATATGCAAATGGCCAGGGTGTTTGCAGTCGCAGTTTTCTCTTTCCCATTTGCATATAACATTATATAGTTTTAACAGTGCAGTGTTAACATTGTTTTACCACACTTTGAGGAAAACCCCATCTTGTAAATACCAAGGTCCATGCGGTATTTTTAGTGATTTTTTTTCATTTAATTGGTGTTTTACCGGGTTGGTTGACATCAAATTTATGTACACCACTTTGCTTTGTAAATATATTTGTGTATATATTTTTTATAATTGTCCCACACATGATGTGTTATGTCCTGTGTTGTTTGCCAATAAAAATACAGGTCAACTCAGTGTTTAAAAATAGACCTGTATAAAGATGCATAGTTTGTTCATGCTAGCTTCAAGATGATATGCTAGTGTGATATTGATATTATGATATTTGCATACAAACTTGTGTGGTAGTTCAATACAAGTATAAATTTCAGTCTGTAAAATTGTTTGTATGTGTGTGGCCCATGATTGAAAACATAATATTGTATTTGATGCTTGTCTGCCTATGACAATTTGATATTTTGTTGTAAATATATGCTGTTTTAGTTGAAAGTATTTGTCATTTTTGTGTGAAAAAGTGATATCAAGATATCAAGTGCCAGTTATTACACAATAACTGGAATTTCTAAGTGTACCTGTGTAGTTGCATTTCATTTACATTCATTTCTAGCTGCAAATAGATTAAATTTGTAAATTGTTTCAAGAAATATATTTTTTCAAAGGTGGTGCATTTGTTTAGAAAATGATAATTGACCACCACAGATTAGTTAATCATTTCAACAGTTGTCAAAACACAAGAGTGTAGCAGTTACAAAAAGTCAGAAATAGCAAATAAATAGCAGAATATACAGTGTTGCATTTATTTTGTGCAATAATCTCACAGTGAACAACAAACAACAACAACAGATAATCTTTTTTCTGCAAAATCCAAGTATTTCTTGGAATACTACCTGCAAAGTAAATAGAAAGCTAAATAACAATTAATAACTGCAAATATTAGAAGAATACAGTGGTACTTTCTCTGTATTCTATACAGAAAGGCAAATTACCTAAAATAAAGTGACATATTTCTGGATGAATGGAATTTCGGATAAAATTAAAAAAATACTTTTTTGGCAAACATAGGAAGTGTTTGCATGCAGCAAGAAAATAGGCAATACATTAAGGTGATTTTCCATTACATTAAAATAAATTTTTTAAATAATTGTTTTGAAATTTTTCTTTGCAAAGGTAGTAAAGGGGTTCAATAAGCATGGGCTGTCGCTTATTGAAAGTAAAAGTGTAAATATTTGTGTTGTTGTTTCATTAATCATTATATACACTGTTTGAAGCCATATTATCATTGACTGTACATTGTGTGAAATATTTTGTAGTTGTTTTTCATGCACGTTGAGTTTGGTATGGAAATGGTTCATTGAAGTGACACTTTAATGAAAAAGTGAACATTTGTGAACAGTATTGACACTTATTTAGTGCAACAGCAATTGTATGATTTGATTTGAATTAAAAGACACTTATAAAGTGCAAATTTATTGCAAATTCAAAAAAGACACTTATGAAAAGTGCAGTTTGAATATTTTTATATTTTGAAGTAATTTGAATAACATCGAGATGAGTGATACACCTGAACCTAGATTGACACATTTTTTTGATGAAGATAAAGGGATCATTAACTTATCCAGGTGCAGCTGCACCAAAGGAGCATCAGGTGGCTTGATGACTTCCTCTACTTGAGGTGATGGAACATCTATCTCTGACAAAGGTGGCGGTATTTCTGCTTCTGCAACTGGTGGCGTTTCGGATGGCAGCAAACTTAAAGTGATCTTTTTCCCGGTACATAACTGAAAGAAATTGTAGGTATAAGAGAGAAATCTCAAAGCGCATGCACATGTTACGTTTGTCTAAAGGTAATTTATTTGCAAAGAAGTTAATGGAGGAATTTGGCGGGAACATGACAGCGGCCATACTTAATCAATTTGATTTCGAGAAGAACGCTATGCCGTTTGATAAAAGTCCAGATATCGAATTTCCAAAGCTGGAAGTAAAGCCCAGGTCGATGAAGAGGAGGAAGAGCCTGAAACTGAAACATCAGAATCAGGTAGTATACCTGCAACTATTACTAAAAGTAGCACAAAGAAAGTTTCGCACAAGACAAAGCATAAACATAAAAACACAACAGAAAACTCAAAAGATAAAATCGAAGTTAAGCCAAAAGAAAAATCTAAAAGTAAGAAATCGATGAAAAACGAAGAAATAGAATTTACAAAGAACAAAATTAAAAGAAAATTCAAGAGAAAATCAGTACCTGTGGAAACTACAGATACATCTGAAACCGAAACATCAGACTCTTCAGACGAGGATGTATCTTTGCGGAAGGTGCCGAAAGGTTTTGATAGACATTTGCGGTTTGCTGGTTCCATTAATGGTAAAGGGTACGATTTTGACTCTTTCAAATTGAAATTCAAGAGTTATGCAAAGGCTTTTAATTGGACCGAGGATGAATGCAGGTATTGCGTGTGTTGGAGCTTACAAGGTGATGGCGCGAAATATCATACTTTGATATCTTCCGGTACTGGTCCCCTCACATACAAGCAGCTCATGAAGAGGTTAGAGACAAGGTTTGGAGGAAAGGAGTATGTTGAGACAGCACAAGCCCGATTAAACCAAGCGTGTCAAGAGTCGAACGAATCTCTTGAGGTGTGGGCGGATAGAGTGCAGATGTTATCCCTAAGAGCATTCAGAAAAGTGTCTGAAAAATATGCTGCTTCGCAGGTAGTCAACCGTTTCTGCTTGGGACTAGAAATAGAGACGCATCAAAAGACGCTTGTCTTAAACGTTTTAAAACCATGGACGAAGCTAAAGACTACGTATATTACTATTTGCACATATCAATAGTACAAATGTAAAGCCAAAGAGCACGAGGCGTACTTCGCAGCGAGATACAGAGGAGGCGGTAAACGTTTTTGAAACAAGCATTAACAGGATGCAAGCACAGCTTGATGAGAGGTTGAAGCAGATTCAAAGCCAATTTGACAAACAAATGGAATTCAACAGGAGTGAAGGTGCTAGTGGTGGAGCCAATAGTGGTTATGGGCGTGGTACTAGTGGGTTCAACCAGATGGACAATAAGCCAAATAGGTGTGGATATGGTCGTAGTGGAGGCTATCAACCATGGAACAGTAACCGAAATCAAGGCGGTTATAGCAGAGGTGGTGGATATAGAGGTAGAGGTGCTGGAGGACGTTCAACAGGAAGAGGAGAAATAAATTATGGTTTGGGCGGTCAACAAGAAACTGGTGAGAGAGAGCCAGGTATTAATGATTGTTTTTTTCAGTGGAGAGACTGGTCATATAAGATCAGATTGCCAGAAGTGTAAAGCTACACAAGAATTTTACGCATGCCATGAAATGGGGTATCGCAGAGCAGAATGTCATAATCGACAACCGTTAGGGCGTGGACAAAGAGCTTTAAACAGGCGGGAGTCGGGCAATGGGGCCACTGTCTACTCGTAAATGCTGGCCCACAAACTATCAGAAAAGAGGGGGCAAGTATTTCTTCCTTTAGGCATGAGGGCTCAAAGATTGTTTATTAGGAAAATGTGGATAGTTACGGAACAAAGGGGCATACTTTATCTTTGAAACCTGTGGATAGAGGTAGAGGGCATTGGAAGAGGAAATAATTGAATTTAATCACTGTCATCAGTATCTAAGTACAAACTACCAATTTAATTAAACGATGAACCAGTGGAGGCCGTGGAGGACACAGGCGCCGATGTGACAATAATCTCAGAAGAGCTATTTACTAGCATGAAACGAAAACCAGAAATAAAAAAGTGTGACGTTAAGTGCCGCAGGAAAGAAAATGAAAATAAATGGCAGTGCGGTGGGACCAGCGAGGATGATAATATGGTCCAACGTATATGAGGAGAACATTCATGTAGCACCGATCTCACAGGAGATGTTGCTAGGGTTTGACTTCATACAGGGAAGGTCTGTGTTGGACTATGTCAATGATACCTTTTGTATTGATGAGCAGGATGAATCAATGAATGTGGCAGTGACCAACGGTAAACCGGAAGTTTGCAGAGTTACCATGGTAAACGAAGTGTAATACCTCCAAATTCTGTGAAACATTTACAATGTAAACTTAACGGTGACATGTCTCAGTTTATTGTGGAAAGATACGAGGGTCTGGATGTCGAGGTACCAAAAACTTTGCACGACAAAGGAAAGGATGCGACAATATGTGTGGTGAATATCACAGACATATATCGTGTTCTGAAGAAAAGGAAAAGAGTCACAAAAGCGTTTCCAATACATACAGTGGTACCTGTGATCGAAAGCGTGGAGGATTATATTGAGGAAACTTTTGAAAAAAAACAGTAAACAGTCTGTGAATAACGTTCGCCTTAGTGACAAGGTGCCAGGTTGTTTTGCTGGGGAGGAGGTGCAACACCTGAAAAAGATGAAGAAAAAACTTGACGCCAACTCAGCATATTGGCAAGTGAAAATCAAAGAAGAGGATCGACCAAAGACAGCGTTTGTGACGAAGAACTATCTTTTTGAGCACGTGAAGATGGGGTTCGGACTATGTAATGCCCCTGCGACGTTTCTTTGTGTAGTCAATATCGAAATTCGGGGCTTGAATTGGAAAAGCGTTCTGGCATTCCTTGACGATATATTGGTGCTTGGTCAGACATTTGACCAACATCTTCGATTTCTAGAGGAGGCCCTACAACGTTTTCGAAAGTATGGTTAAAAATTGAAGCCGAAGAAGTGCTTGTTTTTCCAGCATAAGGTAGAGTTCCTGGGGAGGATCGTGAGTGATGATAGGATAGTTATGGCCGAGGCGGACATACAGATGATAAAAGATTGGCCAACACCTAAAAACACAAAAGATGTTCAGAGATATTTAGGCCTTGTGAATTATCACCGAACATTTGTTCCAAACATTGCTGAAATCAGTGCGGACTTGTATAAGTAGTGGGAAAGCACAAGTTCAGGTGGGAGGAGGAACAGCAACAGGCGTTTGACAAGCTGAAAATTGCTTTGTCACAGCCCCCAGTTTTAGCTTTACCAAATACGGTGGATGAATTTATACTGGATACAGATACGTCCGGTGTTGCAGTTTCAGGAGTACTTATCCATAAGCAAGGTGGAGAGGAGAAAGTTGTAGCCTATGGTTGCTTTGTATATTGACGTCCGAGCAGAAAAACTACTGTGTGACTCGTAGGGAATTATTGGCAGTAGTACGCTTCACCAGACAATACAGACACTACCTGTTAGGGACGCCGTTCGTACTTCGAACGGACCATTCCAGTTTAACGTGGCTGAGGAACTTTAAAGAACCCCAAGGGCAGCTAGATCGTTGGATGGAGGAGCTATCACAATACAATATCATCCTTAAGCATCGGCCAGGGAGGAAACATGTAAATGCAGATACCTTATCGCGGCCGCCTATGCCGGATAAGGTTTGCAGCCATTACGTGATGGGAGCAAAAAGATTTGCCATGCTTCAAAGCCCATTGCCATTATTGCAAGATTGCCATTATTGCAAGAAAGCCCACTCAAACTGGGCAAGATTCACGGAGGAGGTGGATGAAGCAGTACCGTTGGGAGTTGATATGCAGAGGTTGAGGATCGCGGGAGGAGGTAGCACCAAAATTAATTGGGATAAGGAGGATAGCACCAGGGTGAATAGAACTAGGGTGTTCCAGAGGAATCCAAGTGTGGATCGGAGACATCCAATGTGAGTTGAACTTCTGATCAAGAAGGCGCAAAAAACTTGATTAGAGACTCAACGGTGCAGATATCTGAGAATGATGGTATTTCACGCAAAGTGTTTGGAGCATGGACACAAAATTGACCCGCAATTTCGAATATTGGAGTCGCTGCGCGTGACTCCGGGTGGTACAAAATTAATTAAATATATCCATCAGGCGATCCAGAATTGTTTGAGGTTGCTAAAGATGTACTGTTGGAGGATGAGGAGGAAATTGAAGCACATATTGACCTAGTAATGGCCGGGGAGTAGTATGAGATATTATCCGTTGATGCGGATGATACAGGTGGACCAAGTAGTTGGCGTTTTTCAATTGAAGATCTGGTGGTAGCCTAAGACAAAGATCGTGACCTGGAGATTCTTCTGAAATTGAAGAGGAGGAGGAGGAGGATGATGAGGAGGAGGAGGTACAGCCAATGGAAGAGGAGGAGGGGAGTATGGACCATTATATTAGAAGAGGATGTTGAATGTACCACACATGTATTTCCTGTGTAGATTGAGGAGGCGTTGAAGTGTTAATGGTGGACATGATACCGCTTGCACGTATTTAGTGACATTGGGTGCCGATCAATTGCATTTAAGGATGGCATGTACTTCATGTTGATGAGATTATCCTGGAGGAGGTCCACCAGATTTTGTATATATGTTTGGTTATTTATTTTAACCCATTTTTGTTTTGAAAGCATGTTACCGCCTTACAAGGTTAAGTAGAGGGGAGTGTAGCAATCGCTACTTTGGCGACGGGAGCTAGGCTCTATGCGGCGGGAACCAGACTGGATGAAATCCTTGTGGGTTGTTAATTCTACCTGCAGCCCGAATGCGTTTTCGCGGGGATTGAAGAGTTGACTCAGCGTTGGTGAGGTAAGCAGGACGCCATATTTTCCTAAGAGTTTTTTTCAAGCCCGAATAACAGTTCGTAAGTCCCCATAAACGGTGGTAAAATGTGGCCAATTAACTAACCGTTCGACCATAGTTTTTACAGACCGGAGTTTCAGCGTTCAGATTTATTCTGAACGCGAATTATTTCAGCTACTTGATGAGTTCTACATGCCACACCCATTTTTGGGTCACAAATTACCGGTTTATTATGTTATTAAGAAAAGCATTTTAACAAATTTCATCGAACTTCTAATTTGCCGAATCTTAAGATATTTTTCCATACCCCACCCACTTTTTTAATGTTTCGTTTCACCTACTTTATCATACCACCACGTCCCCGAATTTAAAGAAACAATGAGAAACTCGCTAAAAGCTGCATTTTTAGCGGGAAAGAATATGATTTTTGTCGTTTGGCGTGTTAATAATGACGTCATGACCACATGCGCGTAATATTTGTAAAACATGTTTTTTGCTGTTTGTTTTGCATTTTGTGTTTAAAATATATTGCATCTTGGTATCAAATTGTTTATTTTTTAAAATCTAATTTGAATAAAAATGATTACTTTATAGTTGATTCCGAGAAATAGGACATACCTCCTATCATCGACTGATATAAGAACTTCCTGTTGAACTGATATGAAAATTATATCAGGCATTGTTATATCCATACTGTAAACACAATACAATATAAATAAAGCATAAATATGAACGAAATTGAATCAAAGAAACTAGGCTATTAACAAATTACAAAAAAATCCTAGCATTTAAGATATGATCGGGCGAGTCGTTATATATGTGGGGCGAGTCGTTACATATGTGGGACGAATCCTTATAAAACAAGAGGCGAGTCGTTATGGGGCGAGTCGTTAAAGGGGCGAGTCGATTCCAATCCGGCTACAGTACTAGTTCTTCTTGAATGCTTTGAGCTTTTATGGATACATACGGAGGGTCAATAGCTGTGAATTGGATTATTGCAACTAGCTACAGTACAGTGGTTTTTCAACTTATAAAACAGAATAAATGCAGATGTTTTTAATATAGATGATGGTTAAAGTAAAATCTGCACAATCATTTTAAAACTATAACTATTTCACAACTGTGTTTATATTAGTTCTAAAATTTCACAAGTTTGATAAAAATGACCCGCTTTTCACAAAATGACCAGGCTAGGGTATCTTCACAAATATTGGTGAAAAACTCCTGCAGTGCCATAATAAACTGATTTTTTTTATCCCCCGCCGGCAGGGATATGGGAATGGCGACCATCCGTCCGTTCTGATTGTGTCCGGAACATAACTTCATCATTTATAAAACCAGTTTTATTAAACTTGCTACAAATGTTCCCATTATTAGACAATGTGTCACCCTAAATTACCAGATCCCTGGCCAAAGCTAAGGTCAAGGTTACACTTATAGGTCAAAATCCTATGTGGTCAAATGTTTCCATCCAGTTCATGTCCGAAGCATAACTTCATTTATTAAGCCAATTTCATGAAACTTGCTACACATGTTCCTCATTGTTATACGATGTATCACGCTAAACAACCAGGTCACTACCTCCAAGGTCAAGGTCACACTTAGGTAAAGCGTCTATATATGGTACAATGTTTCCATCCCGTTCGTGTCCAGAACATAACGTTGTCGTTTATTAGGTGAATTTCATTTAACTTTGCGCAAACGTTCCGCACCATTATACAATGTGTCGCGCTTAACAGCCAGGTCCCTGCCTCCAAGGTGAAGGTCACACTTATATGTTAAACGTCTATAATGTTGTACACTGATTTATGTCTGGAGCATAATTTCGTTATTTTTTAAGCAAATTTAATTAAACTTGGCACAATTTTTTCCCATCATTAGAGGATGTGTCGCGCTAAACAGTCAGGCCCCTACCTCAAAGGTCAAGGTCACAAATGGCAAATGTCTATATAGTGTACAAAGTTTTAATTCAGGAGCATATCTTTTCCTCGTATGGTTGGAGCTTTATAACAATGTTCCCCATTACAGGACATTGCATTACCCCCCGCCAATATATCGAAGGGGGATTTCGGAATCGTGACCGTCCGTCCTTCCCGTTTGTGTCCGGAGCATAACTCTGTCATTTACAAAGCCAATTTCATTAAACTTTCTACAACTGTTTCCCATCATTAGATTATGTGTCACGCTAAAAAACCAGCTCTATACCTCCAAGGTCAAGGTCACACGTATAGGTCAAATTTCTTAATATGTTCAAATGTTTCCATCCCGTCTGTGTCCATAGTATAACTTTGTCATTTATAAAGTAAAGTTCATCAAACAGGTAAGAATTTTATTGTTATTATATGCCCGCTATTTTGTGTTTTTTTAACATTCAATATGAGTTTTACATCCGATTCTAACACTTCTTGTCATGACTTGCACTGAATTGTAATGACCTGTATTGGGTTGTTTTGACCGGAATCGAGTTATTCGATGCCAAGGACCTGTTGGCGGGGAATATGTCTGCAACTGTGGAGTTCTTGTTTTATTTTGAAAACAACATGTGGCTCTCAAAAGGTAAAAAATTGGCTGATAATTAACAAAAAAAAATTATTAATAAGGTATATATCAATATGAATTTCATGTATATGGTTCCAACCATCATATATTCGCATTCAAAAGATAATTGAATAAAGCTTTTGTGATTATAGAAAAGAAGGTATTTGGAATTAATTTAATGAAAACATCTAAATGCTAGGGGAGAAATCAGTTTTAGGAAACTTGTATTTTGCTAGGGGAAACAGCCTGTATTCGGCTGTAAAAAATTGGGGAAAAAACACTGATATAAAATTAAGAAACTCCCAAAACATCAGGACAGAACTCCTTATTAGCCTTATTAGCAACACAAATTCCCTTATTTAAGGCAAATGACCATTTGCCTAACAGAAAAATAAAAAACAAAACATTAGAACATAAAACACAAAATGTGATTAAAACTTGGATCACTGCCTGACCTTGGAAAGGTCAAAGCAAAGCACTGGCGGTTTAATGAAAAGCACTGGGACGTTAAACCGATTTGAAAAATCCCTACCATGGTCCAGTAGTATACTAATTAGATATAAGAAAAGACACACAACAAGATAACGCTGAAAACTTAATGTTTTGATAAGCTTGGGTCACCGCCTTGGAACTGTCCAAGCGTTATGTACGCACTGCCGGTTTAAACCGGTTTAAACTGGTTTACAGGGATACCTGACCTCAGACTTGGCCCACAATTGACCACCGTACAAACATATGTAAAGAAACATTAACTTCATAGCATTCCTGTTCAAATTAAACAGAAATACAAGATAATAGCAATTTTATTGATTTAATTACGCAATTGTTTCATGTTAAGCACCAGAACTGCAACTATTTGAGGAATGATGATTTGAAGTAAATACGAGTATAAGCGTGTTTCCTCTATATAAAGTTGGTACCATAAAACAGCACCATTCCCAATGAGAGAATTTTTCCCAATGTCAAAATAATAAATTCACAAAAAAATCCCAATTAGCAGAAAAAAAATGTTGACAACCTGCATACGCATATGTTAATCCCTTTTGTTTAAACATCGCAGTCTACACAATAGGTCAGTATACCTGCTAAGCGTGTTTATGCAACAACCAACACTTAAGCCAGTTGTGTCCAGATTTTCTGTTTACTGAGTACTGTCTAAAGTATACTGATTCAATAATTAGTCATCTAAAAACCGTAACGATAAAGATACAGCATGTTTTATTTTAAATTAATTTTGAATAAATGTCTATTCAAAATCTTGTGCGATATAATTTAGTTTAAATGAACAACAAAAGTTTCAACCAAAAATAAAATATTTCAAATGTTTGTATGCTACTTAGTTTTTATACAAAAATCTATACACTCACGCTTTCCATGCGGTAACGTGACGTTTTACATAAGCAGCATATATTTAGCGCGCTTTTCATTGGAAAAAAGAATGAACCGTACACACGAAATATATGACGTGTGCACTGTTGATTTGAAGCTATAATTTGATAACATGGCGTTAACATTAAAATTCAAAAGCGTGTTTCGAATACACACCGTTTTACGCGTCAAGTCCATTACAGAGTGTGCCGTCGAAGACAGACAGTTGGACTCGACCGCGAACAACAGGTAGGTTATAAATTCGGTCGGTATAATCATATCACGAAAGTAAGGCCAAAATCATTGCTACGAGCATATAGTCCATTGGCTGAGGACGCCACCAGGTAATTTTGGACTCGTTGTTCAAGTTTTTAAAGAAATGTGAACGAGTTAAAAGTGAAAGTTTCCGAAACATCATTGAAAATGACTGATTGTTTTTCAAAATATCTCAAGTTTGAAATAAATGACTGGATTGCGTGTTATATACTTACGCATTTATCCCTTGGGGATACGTAAGCCAAATATCCGCCCCTTGAGTTGTTTCATTAACATGTCACAGGCGCCCTAACTGACCCCGTCGAAAAAGCATTGATGCCGTAGTAGGCAGATATGTATTTTAAACGTTGCCGATGATGGCAGAAACGCTGTTGAAGATGCTAACGAAGACGACAGATTGTCAAAATAACTATTTTATTTATTTCTCTCTTCTTTTTGTACTTTTATGCACAATTAAGAAGCGAAACTGTCCTTTTTAAAAATTTTCTCAAGACGGGAAGGTTATGTGTGCTGTAGGTTTGTCGAAAAGAAATTCTCTGCACGCTGTAATAGGAGAGAATAATAATTTGTACGATCAAATTGCTCTGCATATACAGCGATGCACATGAAGAAATTATTTTTGATGTAATATTTCAGATATGTACGAAGAACAATAAGGCAATATCATATAGATGTCCCTATTTAATAGTAACCCTTTATTTATTTCAGTTAATTAACAATGGCAGGTTACGACGAGGATATAGACGAGGATATAAACTTCAACAACCTATCACATATAAATACATATTGATATAGCTATCGCTAATAATATTGAATATGTAGCGCATCTTTCCATGGTGCTTTTGGTACTATTACCGAAAGCGCACGCTCTTGGTAAATCTAGAGATCCGAAATTCAAGATGCTAATGTATCTTGGTTTGTTTTTGAATTTCTTGCCGACCTATTTATAAAGACATTGTTGTGTATGCAAATAAGTCAATGTTATTGACTCTAAGTATCCAATATATCCAATATTAATTATCCTATTGATTATTGGTCAATAAACAAAATGAATAAATTACAAAACAACAAAATTACAGTCTAAATTTAGAATAAATATAGCATGTTCAATTAACAAAAAAATGTTATCAGTAACATAAGCATTAATGGTATTCCTCCAATACTCAATATCCTTAAATATATAGCGCAAAACTATATTGAACTATATAACCTCTGGCATTTTTTACCTCTGGCATTTTTACCTATTGCATTGTTTTACCTCTGGCATTTTTACCGCACACCATTATTTCAGGCGATTGAACAGATGTGATGTTATTTTTATTTCACAGCAGAGAACGAAGAGCACAACACAATACAATCATTGTACATTGATGTTTTATTTCTATTTAAATAACATTTGACAAACGAACATAACATACCTGTCTAGAAATGTTCAGATACTTGTTTGTTTTTTTTCAAATGTTTTTCGTATCTGAATTTTCGGACACGAAAATAATATTTTTTTAAGTGTCCGGACACTTATAATAATCACGATATATAGTAAAAGCAGTTGATATTTGAATTGTTGAACCATTAGTAAAATATAAAATAAAAATTGACACAACTTAAATTTCCTTAGATATAAATGATAATATGAATAAATATAATGAAATCTTGCAATGTACTATCAGTCAGCTGATTAAAAAGATTATGATACAAGATAATGTAAGGTATGCCGATATATTGTGAGAATGGAATACATCATGGGGAAATGCAAACTAATGTTACTAATAATGTAACAACAGCAATCACAACTATTCAAGCACAATCAGACAACTGCTACAGCTTTGTTCTTCTGCTGCTTTCAAAAGATCTAAAACAAACATATAGATGTTTGTGTATACAGATTCGGATAAACTTCAAATCTAAAAGCATGCTTTTAATTAAAGATAATTTAAATCGATATTTAAAAGCGTTTAGCTGCTCTTTTAATAACTAGCAACACGAATTAGGATTGCACCATTTTTATATCCCCGACCACTATTGTGGGGGACATATTGTTTTTGCCCTGTCTGTTGGTTTGTTGGTTTTATTTTGTTTGTTTGCGTCAACTTTAACATTTGCCATAACTTTTGCAATATTAAAGATAGCAACTTCATATTTTGCATGCATGTGTATCTCATAAAGCTGCACATTTTGAGTGGTGAAAGGTCAAGGTCAAGGTCATCCTTCAAGGTCAAAGGTCAAATATATGGGTCAAAATCGCTCATTTAATATACACTTTTGCAATATTGAAGATAGCAGCTTGATATTTTGCATGCATGTGTATCTCATAGAGCTGCACATTTTGAGTGGTGAAAGGTCAAGGTCAAGGTCATCCTTCAAGGTCAAAGGTCAAATATATAGCTTCAAAGAGGCGCAGTAGGGGACATTGTGTTTCTGACAACCACATCTCTTTTTCATTATTTAATTTCATTTATATTTCACTGGGATTGTGACGAATATGTTAGGATAACAGAGTGTGTCTACAGTAGATATACCGATGCATTTATCAATATTTTTTATGAATTGCAATAAAGCGTAGCAATTAAACAGGCCCACATATAGACTCCATTGTTATCTGAACGCGGTAATACAATACAGTTTCCATAGCAACTATTAACGCTTGTATGGACTGAATGTGTAATTAATATTTTTAGCGACAAATTGAATTGGTCAAGTACTGTATAATAGTCTATGAATTGTAAATTAAATTGTATCCATTTTTTTCAATATTATTAATTCATTACTAATTAATAAATTATACCTTTAGCAGCAAACTTCATTAATCAATTAGCTTTGATATAGCTCATAATACAAAAGAGAATCATCCGCATTCATTGCAAAAAGTAGCTAAGCGAAAGATTTAACGATTGTTGAAGTTGTTCATGATTACTGCTGTTATTGCTGTTGCGATTTAACAGTATCATTAAACTTCGTAGTATAGTTTTTGTAGTATGCATAATTGTAAGGTAATATAAAATTAGATGATGCTATGCTGTACGTGAACAATGATGATGTTGCAGATGTAACTCTTCACATTTCTGATAATTATGACGGCGATTATGTTGATGTTGATGATGATGATGATGTTACATGGTTTTGCGTCGACACAGTAAATAATAGCGAATTATATATGCTCATTAATATACACTAATTTTTACAATAATCCGCTATAAATTCATGCTATTTGCTATAAACCTCATTTTAATTTATTATCGATTCTTTAACTCTTAGTGTATGTATTGACGTCAACATGTTAAAATCCAATTATTTAAATAATATTTACACATTTATCGTATATATACGATTCAATATTCGATAGAAATTTTACTTAGAGTAAAACTCCTCTTACAGCAGAAACGAAAAGCTTTGCTCAATTATATTCTGTATTATATTAACAATATAATAATACTTACCATTTTGTTCGAATTGTTGTATCATCCGTACTTGTATCGGATACATTTTTGTTGATTTAACGATTTCCCTTGACGTACAGTATAGTTTTTTGGAGCACGCACGCAAGAGCGTACTGAAGGGAACACTAATTTAGAATAAAGTCAAATATGTAGCAAACCACGTGTAAAACATCGTCTTTGAACACTTTCCATTAAAGATTGCCAAATATATTTTGTATTTGTACCATGACTTGCCTGTTCTTAAACCTTGTGTGTGCGCTTTCGAGATCTGGTTTATTGATGCTTCTAGTGTCTTGGGCAAACATTTTTATGGAGTGTTGAGTGTTTCAAAGACAAAAGTATTTAATTAAACCATTGATTTATTTCAGTTGCATGATTTATTTGGGAAATTATATTAGTAAGACAGTTGACTCTGCTTGTAAAATGTTTGCTCCATATCAGTTGAAGTGTTAGTCATCAACAGTTGAAATTTAAAGCTCTCTGAGTTGATAACCATAACATATCAGAATAATGCCTTTGCATAAATGTGTCCCACAACTTTATACTGTGTATGTTCACTTTTTTAAAACAACATACTGCTATTGTCCTATTGACAATACGGAATGCAATCATCAACATTTTACCACGACTTGTTTTAAATCAAAGAAGAGAAATTGGTGTTTTATACTCTGGAACAACACCCTCGTTATATTATATTATAGCCTCGTTATATATATTATATAGCTATCACAATCAATGTTATTGAACATATATTCATACACCTACAGCATACGTAACCTTCCTGTCTTGAGAATACATTACAAAGGACTGTTTCGCTTCTTAATTGTGTATAAAAAAGAGGAGAAAATTAAATAAAATAGTTATTTTTACAATCTGTCTTCTTCATTAACATCTTCTGCAGCGTTTCTGCCATTATCGGCATCATTTTAAATACATATCTGCCTACTACGGCGTCATTTTATTCTGACGGGGTCAGGTTTGACGCCTGTGACATGGTCATTAAACAACTGAAGGGGTGGATATTTGGCTTACGTATCCCCAAGGGATAAATGCGTAAGTATATAACACGAAATCCGGTCATTTATTTCAAACTTGAGATTTTTTAACAAAAATCAGTTATTTTAAATGAAGTTTCGGATACTGTCAGTTTTGACTCGTTCACATTTCTTTAAAAACTTGAACAACGAGTCCAAAATTACCCGGTGTAAAATGAACGCAGCCAAAAAATTACCGGTACTGATTATCAATCGCGCATATATACAATGCTGAGATTCAAAATTGGGGATTATGTATAAAATATTTAGTCCAGTGCATAGTTGTCAGATATTGTTTATAGCAAATTTTCATTGACAGTCGAGTCTACTAACGCAAACCTTGTTCAGTCAGAGGATGTTATCCTATGGAACATGAAGCTCAAGAGCCCGATTTAGACCGTTGTTTCTTTCAAAAACGGCTTCAGTTAAAAGAGTGTTTAGTTTATTAAACTCGTTAAGTGTTGATAGAAACAGGACTTTGCAGGACATCATTCACCACTTCGATCTTAATATGCAACTTAGTATTTGCACATGTTTTCTAAAGTTTTCAGCATAATTAATGAATTTCCCAATTTGGATGAAAACGCCACTAATTTTCCCAATTTTGCCGGTACCGGCACCATTCCCAAAGTAGTGAGGAAAAACGCTATGTACATAATTTAAGGCCAAGCCCTAGGCGTTAAATTGTAAGGTTGTCAAACTAGAGCTTTGGTTGGTACTCACTTCTCAGTTATTGACACTGTTCGAGTACAGCTCCCGGCCACAGGTGGTTAGAGTGTAGGTCACGATTCAGCATTTTTTTTAAACTTGCATGTTCTTGTTCATTTCCAAAAGGAAAACCATTTTGTCATTTAATAAGACCCATTTCATTCACTTCACAATTTATAAAGTTATGACTCCTTAAAGGGCAACATAAAACAGCAAGAAAAACCTCCTGTTTGCTCTAGATCTTCTCTTTACCTCAGATGTGGAAGTACCTCATAAACTTATTTTG